>NW_010542141.1:0-16749 GCF_000687285.1 Phaethon lepturus
TCTGGAAGTGTACAAAAAACGTGTGGATGTGCAACTTCGGGACATGGTTTAGGGGGCATGGTGGCGCTTGAATAATGGTTGGACTTGATGATCTTGAAGGTCCTTTCCAACCTAGTGATTCTGTGATTCTGTGAAAAGTCTTTCCTTATTTTCCTCCTGAACTTTCATTCCTGCCTCGGCAGCTTCAGTCGCTCACTCACAGCACTCCTACTTTAGCCTGAACCCAAGTAGCAAAGGGGGTGGGGGGGAAGTTGAATGGGTTGGATTTTACTTCCCGCCCCCACCCTCTCCCAGTAAATGGCTAATTTAATGTTTTCAATAAAATCCAGGTTGTTGGAGAGAATAATAAATATAAAGTCTTATCCACATACAACTGCAGGTCAGTCAGCTATAGTGTCGTCTTTCCCATGCTGCTCAGCTAGTGATTTTGACCTTGGTGAATGGTTCACTCAAGTGATGAGAGTTAATTTAGTCTTCGTAATAGCCTAGAGCTCAACCTTTTCAGAGCTGCAATTGTTTCAGTGATGCCAAATTATATGCAATCACTGAGTACTATGAACAGTGATCCACTGCCGTGTCTTTGGATGTAGGCCACCAAAATAATTCTTTTCATACTGTTGGGAAATGCAGGCTATAAATCCAGTCAATGCTGTACACTGCAAAGTGTATAAGTCATATTATCATGTAAACAGTATACTGAGAGAAAGCAAAGTTTAGAGATTTTACCCCAGTTCTTGTTCTATAGCTGTTTTCTCCTCTGAGGGAACTTCCTGAATTCCAAGCTAAGTGAAATCTCCATAAAATTGTCTCTCTCAGGTTCACAAACTTTTATATATCTATGGTTAGAGCTCAAGGAGGGAGGCACGATTCAAGACAAGCATACCAAAAATCAATTATTTTCATCCTGCTCTCTGGAAATTCATATGAGGTTCATGTACCACTTTGCCAGGATAATGAGGAAAGCAAAACTACTGTCAGCAGTCTGACTTGCTGAACACAGACCTGCACCTTTAATTTTATGGTCTGAAAAATGCTGAAATCCCTTGACATAATAACAAGAGCAGAGTGTGAAGTAGGACTTTTTAGTCAAAAGAGACTGTGTGAAAAGAGCAGAACACCAAAGTTTTTATTCATAATGAACCTGTGTTCTAAGCAGGCAGATCATGGTGTACTTTACAAGACTGAGGTCTTTCCCAGTGTCACTCGAGCTTGGAGCCTGGAGGTAGGATAGAGGTGCTGAAGTGCAGTCACCTGGCCTGCACATGTTTCAGGTCTGTATGTTTTGCATTTTGCCAGGAAGCAGGTTTGGCAAGACAGATCTTCAGAAGCAACACAACAAAGTCTGTGGCATTAACATTTTGTAATGGTTTTTGTATAGATTGTTTCTCTATAATGTCAGAGAAAATAGTGTTTACATGAGAGAGAATATTGGCTAATGTATTTAGGAAGAACTCTGTGCAACTTTTCAGCAAAAAATCATGGAAGTCGCAACAGCACATGAGGATAAACTACAAAATCAGTGATTATTTGATGATTCAACACAAATGTTTTGATGGACATTGACACTTGGTGAGTTGAGGATGTTGAAATTTCCTTTGAGAATCTGGAAGAATGGTTGGAAATAATCTGAAAGACTGCAACCACAAGTAGGTATGTGAACCTGTATAAAAATGGCAATTTTAAGAGAAGACATAAGTTTTGGAACCATTTAATAAGCAGATTTGTGCTTGTTGTTATTTTAGTAGCAAGTGGACTTTAGAAGGACTGTTCCAGTGACCCCATCCCCCACCTCTCTCCCACCTCCCAAAAAACACAATAAATACTTTATTGTTTTTGCTCAGAGGCATTGCTTTTTTAAATGAGATGTCTGGATGCCTTGGAATGAATCTAATTCATAGTGACTGCCAGCGGCTTCCAAGGCCATGAAAGCAAGCACTCTGGGACACCTTTTCAGTGTCACCATTCCCATCAGGATAGGGAATTACACAGTAGTCTGCTGGAGGAGGCTGTTCAGGGATCTTGCTTTTCATGTTCCTCTGACACAAAGGAGATGTCATGTCCAAGGTAACTGGGTCCCAAATAGCTATTGTTTTTCCCCTCTGCATTTTCTGTGGTAAATATGACATGTATCTGAGACTTCTGGAAGTGGTGTTTAAAAGTGTACATGCAATACTTTAAACATCCAGTAGCTTTATCATATGTGCAGTTTCAGACTAGTGTTGATCCGTTCTGAAATTAAGTTCTGGGCACCAGCTGAAAAGTGTATTTTTGTTGTTAAGGAATCAAATTAAAATTGTAAGAAAACAACACCATTATTAGTTTGCAAAAGTTATTTGCTTTGATTAAAAGCACCAATAAATGTGTCTTCATTCTATAACTGCTTCATTTAGCACTTGACATATAATAGTTTTTTTTTTTCCCCCCCACAGTGTAATATCTCCATTGAAATATAATTATTTTGCAGATTGCTCAACTGAATGCCCTTATAAACATGCTGTTAGGGGAACTCACCCCTAGTGATCATCAGAACATCATGACAATATGCACAATTGATGTACACGCGAGGGATGTTGTAGCCACGCTTATAGCACAGAAGGTAATTTGTTGCAGAGCAATTACACTAATGCATTTTTAAAAGCATAAAATAAAGAATAATCTCATTTGTTGAAAAGATATTCTAGTGGCTTATGTATGGCAATGACAGAATATTTTGATTCAATCCATTTTTGTCCTTTTACATTTTTTACTTTAGAGTTAGATAATTACATTTACCACTTAAAGAATTACCATTTAAAAATATATAGATATTTTGTCCAAATGTTTAAAGAATCCGTTAAAAACATATGCTGTAATGTGACAGCAGGTTTCTCATTAATTTGCCTCCAATTACTGATCTGTTCACAATTAATATAAAACCTCACATTTATTGAGGACAGTTTGAAAGTTTAATATATACAAAATATAAAACAGCAGTTGTGTTATGTTTCCAGACAGCATTCTATTTTTTTGTTAAAAATAGGGTTTATTTCCCTATCAATTTCTGAGGTGGAGTCTGTACTGCTAACTCTTTCCACACCTGACTTCAGCACTGCTGGGGCCTATTTATAGTAATTTGTTACTCCATCTTCAGACCGTGACCACTCAGACAGGAAGGAGGTGGCAAGGGACACCACGCAATGTCTGCTCCCTTATGCATGGTTAGGCGGGTGAGAGATAGCTGTTGTATCTTCTCCTCCTCCTGCCTGCAACAAGCTGCAAGCAAGGGATGGTTCTGACCTCCAGCAGGGGTCACGGAGCCCCCAGTTTGAATGGACAGCTTCATTCCAGAGTCAGAGTCCTAGAGCTTTGCTGTTTATTCATGAGTCGTAACAAAGAACGAGAGAATACGCAATACTGTGTAGGTATGAATTGTGTGTGTAGTGTATATCTGTTCACCCACCCTCTATAGCCTGTCATCCTTATACATGTTGCATTTTAACATGTTTACTCAGAGTAAAAGTCACCTTTTGGCAACACATGGCTGCCAAGAGCAAGGATTGCCCCGCCTCCTCGCATTTCCAAACACCATCCCATCACCATGATTGTAAGGATTTCAGGGTAACAATCCTTTGCTTTATTGTAAGTACTAATTTTGCTGTGGGCTAGACACACAGTATTGAGGATTCTCAGAAATCCAGTCTTTACATAAATGACCTAAATAAATAGTGTGAGATGTAGTCCACAATAAACTAATGAAAGTAAAAATTCTTTTACTTGAAAGAAGGAAAAAAAAAAAGGCACTGTAAATTATCCAGGACAATGGTATCTTAGTCTTGTTAACTGGTATTCTGTAAAACTGTGGAAAAACAAAAACAAAAAAGCAACAAAAAAAACTCTCGTCACTCTTACAGTTGCTGAACAAAATCCATTCTACTAAGCATAATCACTTTGTTGTGGTGTCATGCATAATAGCAGTTGCATTGAAAATTTGCAGCAATTTAAAATATTCTTTTCACTGAAATTGTTTATCCACATTACCAAAGCCTTTAAGGAAGTACTGATGTTTTTCATATTGTCAGGAGCAGCTGTTTCTATCTGCTGTGGCTGTCTAACCACTAACTAGGCAGATGGCACACAGTAGCTGAGGTGTGTCTGTTGTATACAGGACCAACTTTTCTGGCTTATAGGAAGCACAGCTGCCATGCTATTATGATGATGATGATCCTTATGTATTTCAGATATTGGAGGCCTTATATAGAGCTGCATGCTTTGAAGGGGTGATTAGGGTCTTTAGTATACTGAATAAGTACTTAAATAATCAAACTGACAAGCTGTGTGGAAATATGGAATCCCTATTAATTAGAATTTTGGGTAGGGATCGGGGGGGGATCTGTAAAAACCAAGTAAAATTCTTTGTCACAGATACAACCATCTCAGTATGTAATAGCATGTAAATATCAGTAGAGTACTTCAACTACTAGATACAAATAGGTTTATGAATGAATGTGGTTTACATCATTAACTCTGGTCAGTTATTTAAAGAACATGCTGAAGCAAATATTGGACAGTTAAAACAAGAGAAGACCTCAAATTTTTGTCTCAGTTGGCAGAAACCTGTTCTACAGGATATTGGAAACAGCAACACTTCTTTCCCCATGTCTCACTTGTAGTAATTAATATATTAATATCTACTTTTTTCTTCTAAATAACTACTTCCTTAACATTCTTGTGTACTGGGATATAGCGTAAGAGAGCTGGAAGGGGCAGTAAGGTGTGGCTGGGGCTTAAGGAAGCAATGGCATGCTGACCAGATGCTGCATTTCCTGTTGATTTGAGGCATTAGTTCATTAGACTACTAATGAAAGCCGTGTGCTCTGCTAACAAACCATTTAATCCCCTGAGTCCTGGAGCATGCACATGCTGTTCCCAAGTAATTAGGACCTGCTCCAAGTCAATGAAAGGTCTCTTGTTGACATGAAGACATTGTCTTCATGTGGTGGTAGAAGATGTTGTCTGAGGAATAGGTGTCCTTGTTAGTGTCTTCACATAGCTCAGCTAAAAATATTTTAGCCAGAAATATGGAATCACTGTATCCTGTTAGTGTTTCTATCATGTTAATATAATCTTGAAGAGTTTATGTTCCATAAACTATCATGACCTTGTTACAGAGCAAAAAAAAAAAAAATTAACTGGGGGTACAATCAGATGGTTGTGCATAGGTGTCTGTGTTTCAGAAGCCCCATTTCTAGCCTTTGTTGTCTAAAAAGCGAGCTCAAGGTATTGAGAAGACATGGAGATTGGTTCATCACTTTAGCCCTACATTAAGAGCTGAAGCTACTTGAATGCAGAGTGGGAAATGTTGCATCAATAGTGCTTATGTTGCACCACTACTGTGTGCAGAGCAAAAATGTCCATCTCCAAAGTTCACAGCAAAGTTTGATCTCCGTGGCAGTAGAAATGACTTAATGGAATCATATTCTGCAGTACATTCCAAATAGCTACAATCCTAAAAGCATGAACAAACATAACATGAAATTAGAATCATAGTTGTAAAACATGTTTCATTCTTCATTATCTATAAAAAATTTCTGGTGAGCTTGAACAGGAAACTGTGGTGGGTAATTTTTTTTTTAAATGCTAGTCCTCTTACTTAATTGATGAGACAGCATAATGCAATGCTATCACTCTCCAAATATAATTTTGTAATTTTAGAAATAGTTATAAGAAGTTCTCTGCACATGATAAAAACAGCTGATGAGAAAAGGCAGGGAAGTTTGGTCACTTAGATTTCACCAAATCCGAAGAGGGGGAGACGATCAATTATATCTTAGCAAAGCTCTGGGATCAATGTGTCAGAGAGGTGTACAAGAACAAACAAAGGAGGATGACTCATGGAGCGGAAGGCAGAAAGGTAGAGCATCTTGATCAGGAAAGGACAAAAGAAAAAGCCTGATTCCTCAGAAGCCAATGGAGGCAGACCTGCAAGCGAAGTACAAGGTGAGCAGTTTACAGCAATAACGAGAAATACTGCAGAGTTAGAGGATCATGTGGAGATGGTCACAGAAGAAAGAAGTACTGCAGTGCTAAGGGAAAAGGTTTTCAGAAAGTCATGGATATCAGAAAGCACATGGAAGACAATCACAAAGGTGAAGAAGATGAAGATCAAGGGTGGAGAAGAGGACTAATGAGCCTGGGAGATTTAGAGCAAACAAGGAGAACCACTGGTGCCTGCTAGTGTGGAACATGAAAGGACACAGATTGATAAATAGGAGAAGGGATTTCTTCAAGCAGGTGAAAAATATCAGTGGGTAGGAAGTAGAAGAAATCTGCCTTGATTGAGACCAGAAAAAGTTGGTGGGGCAAAATGAAAACGCAGAAATAGGTGAGAGCTCTTCAAGAGCATTTACATGCAGTAAGAAAAGAGGAAAAATTCCTACTTTCTTATATTTGGAGGGAATGCTGGCATATGCTGTTCCTGGGCAAGATGGCTTTGTGGTTGGAGAGTTGGGGAAACAGCACTATGGGTGGAGTTATGTAAACACTTAATGAAGTAAGGTGTATGTGTGGTGGAATTTTCTTATGGAGCATCGCAATCAAAGTGATATTGTTCTTTCCAAGTCCATTTTTGCCCTCCCTTCTTTAACTTTGGCTCATATTTAGTGATTGCAACTGAATACAGAAACAGATGATCCTTAAAACATTCTCATTTTACATATGTGAAGTATTTTGTAATTCTGTTCATGATATTCAGTGCCTTCTGTGGATTTTCAAAGTAACTCTTACTCAGGTCAATTGCAAAATACGGAGGAAAACTACCAGCATGGGTTGACATCTGTCTGAGGCTTTGTTCTGTACTCCTCCTTGTGCTGCTTAAAAAGGTGAGACCACTTGTGCACTAGCTAAAGTGAGAAAATCAGAAGTCTGATAAAACTGTAATTTAACTGATAGCAGACCTTTCCCATCTCCTGACTTGAGATGCTCTGCATTCTAACCAAACAAAAAGATCTTACCTTTGCATTAATTCATCTGGATGATGTCGCATTTACTAAAAATGTTATCAAACCTTATTACTGAAGGAAACATGATTCAGACCATGCTCTCACCTACCCTGGTCAGTACTTTTAAGTAGATCAAACAGAAGTGCCTGATTTTTGATAGTTGTCCCTCTACGTATCTACTTCATCAAGTGATATGAAGGACCATCCTCCAGCTCAAGTAGAATGCAGGGAGAGGGGAAAAGATGTTTTTAAAGAAGATCAGGTCTCCAAGTGGATGCAAACCCATCAAGGCAAAAGTATCTGTTTCGCTGCCAGAGGTAACATTAAAGTACCTTTCTTTTTTTTTTAATCCTCTCTTGTTGGAGAGGGAGTATACCACATGATTAGGCACTTTTTTGCTGAGACACTTCTGTTAATCAGTAGCTTCTCAAACAAACTCTCCTTTTATTCCTGTTGCAGATTGTCTTGTCTTGTGGTGACAGACTGAGAAGAGTCATTTTCACTTATACCTGACAGAATGAAGCCCCTTGGATAGTCTCTGAACTCACTTTGGGAGTTCAAAATTTTTAAAATGGAAACAAGATTTCAATACACAGTCAGATCTCAAGTAGGATCTCAGTAGGAACCATGCTGCATCAGGGATACTTAGATTCTTGTCTCAAATTTGTGTTTATAAAGGAGGGATTTTTTATCTGTGATCATCTGAAAAATTAAATCTTGAAAAACATATTACAACTTTAAGTGGTAAAGAATACTTACAGTGCATCTTATCACATAAGATACATGTATCTTAAATTCGCTCTCTGCTTTTTGTTGTAATGAGGATGGGAAAGGTCTGCATATGTGCCAGTGGTCCCCACTTCAACAGGAAAAACCTCATTTTGGTGACCCTCTCTTTTTCTTAAAGGCACCATTAAAGAAAATGGCAGATCAAAACAAACGGACATGATACTAGTTGGTGCATGACTAAGAGCTGAGTATTGCAAGCGTGTCATTCTGACTTTAACCCAGCAAAAAGTGTTAGCTGATGTTCAGTTTTATACTCCTAACTCTGGGAAACCTCAACTTAGGGTAAAAACAACAACAAAACCAACAAAAAAACCCTGTAAACTCAAATGGAGAAATTTATGATTTTTTTTTTTTTTTTAGGAAGCCATAAATTTTGGCACAAAATCTGCTCTGGGAATGGCTGCTGTGCTTTCGTTGGGTTCAAACTGTTCGAGTGTGTAGGGCTTTTCCTCAGGAAGTCTTCACATTTCCTGCTGGGCCAGATGAACCAGAAGATCAAAGGTGTCCGTTGCTCACCCTTCCCTAGTTTATGCTTTGTCTTTCAGGAGTAATTTCTGTTTTGATTTTTTTTTTTAATTGGGTGGAACTCGCAGACACATTAAGTACAATTAAGTACTAAACGTCCCAAAGAATACATATTATGCAATTTTGGCTGAGATCATATTTTTCAGCTGATCAAAGTAGTGTTCTGCAGAAATCTCTGAAATGTTGACTGTGCTTGTGTGAAGTCACTCTTACTAGAGTAACTCCAAAGAAAATGAGCTGCCTGTCATTTATTTCACTGCTTACTATAGGTACATTGTTGATCATAATTGTTACTCCAAATTTACCATCTAAAATAACAAACCATAGGAAAGAGTAGGTTGCAGCAGATACGCCAGTCCCCATGACTCCAAACAAATAATGTATCTCAATAGTTTTTTGTCCTTTTTCACTGTGTTCCTCAAGCTAAGCAACCAGCAGAGTGAGACAGGAGCACACAGAATCCATGTGCTATAGATGTATGGGTATTTAGAGTTTTCTCTTGATTTTATTTATGCAATGTGACAAGAGCTATGTGGAACCAATGAGGGCAGTGTTTGGGAAATATGTGATTGATATCCTTTGACAGTGAAGTCATAAAATCAGACTGCAGCAGTGCACTTTCCTCCATAAACCTGTCTTCTGAGATGAGAGAGTGCTATTCCACACTCATTAAATAGACCTTCTCCACTTCCAAGTTACACTGTGCTCTAAAATTTTGTCAAAGGTAAGATGACTGTAACAGGCAGATATTTTCTTTCTTCAAATGCATTGTTTTATGTAATAGACACAACTCTAGTAAGTAAATTTTTTTTTTTTAACCTCTAGAATCGGTAGACTGTCCCTGCAAATACTTTAATATCTTGTTGAAGTCTGTGGGTAGCGGGAGGCAAGGAAGAAAATACATGGGCATAATAACTCACAGGTATGTATTTTTCAAGCGCTGGGTGTTAGCTTCTTTGAAAGCACAAGCATTCCTTGATTTTTTTAAATCAACTGGAGAAAGAAAAACTTTATTCTACAACAGGAAAAAAACCTAAAGCATACCTGGTACAAGCTGGCCAGGTGTCAATAGCACCAGAAGCAAAAGCAGATGAGTAACAAATTGCTACTTAAAACTTGTACCCAGCTCACTTGAGCGGCAATGTATGGCTGAGGTCACTACTACTGAAAATTTTGTCTTGACCGTAACAAACATAAAGGTTCAATGGCCAGTCCAGGCTGGTAGAAGCAGAATGTTCCCACTGGTAGTTAAAGGCTCTATGTTTGTGAGCAGTCACATTACAATCAGATTGACCATTGCTCGGCACTGGTGAGGCCGCACCTTGAATACTGTGTTCAGTTTTGGGCCCCTCACTACAAGAAGGACATTGAGGTGCTGAGGAGCGTGTCCAGAGAAGGGCAACGAAGCTGGTGAGGGGGCTGGAGCACAAGTCTTATGAGGAGTGGCTGAGGGAACTGGGGTTGTTTAGTCTGGAGAAGAGGAGGCTGAGAGGAGACCTTATCGCTCTCTACAACTACCTGAAAGGGGGTTGTGGCGACGAGGGTGTTGGCCTCTTCTCCCAAGTGACTAGTGATAGGACAAGAGGAAATGGCCTCAAGTTGCGCCAGGGGAGGTTTAGATTGGATATTAGGAAAAATTTCTTCACTGAGAGGGTGGTCAGGCATTGGAACAGGCTGCCCAGGGAGGTGGTGGAGTCACCATCTCTGGAAGGGTTCAAGAAACGTGTGGATGTGGCGCTTCAGGATGTGGTCTAGGGGACATGGTGGCGCTGGATTAATGGTTGGACTTGATGATCTTGAAGGTCCTTTCCAACCTAGTGTTTCTGTGATTCTGTGAAGGTTGTTGACCACGGACTTGACATCAAGCAAACTGCAAATACCTTAAGAGAGTTAACAATGTAGGTGGCTTACGACCAGCTGTTCAATAAGATCACCTTTCCTTTTTTGATATAGTTGGTATGTTTTCAGTGATTATTTTGCACTTTTTTTTGTACTACTGAGTGTATGTAAAATTGCAGTAATTTCATCAGATGAACTATGAGTTCAAATCTATTAATGTTCCACTGAATACAAAGGAAGACACGAGCAAAGAGACTATTGTTCTGCTTCACAGTACAATAAGTAAGAGAATTTTGTCTTGTTCTGTACCCTCCCAGTCTATGTGGGTAAGTTGCATTTTGTTCTAAAGATCCTGGTACTGGTCCATGTTCGGGAACAGATACATAGCTGTGGTTAACCTAGTGCAATATTTTCCCATTTGTATTTTCCAATTTGTGAAAATCAGTTATTTTGAAAGCATATGTAAGTCTTCAGTAGTTAACTGTGTCATGTAACTTCAGTTCTGATTCATACTAAAGAGATAAGGATGGTTTCTGCAGGTGTATGAAACATATACCAAATCTCATCACTTTGAAATGTGTGAGTCCTGCTGAAACATGAAAACAGAAATGACCAAGCATCTAGGGTGATCTCTGGTAACTATGTTTTCAGCCATTCTGAGGGAATAGACTAAAAAGTAATGTACTTGTCTAAGATTGTATAAAAATCTGGCAACCTGCTAGCAATTAGTGAATTGCTGAAAACAATGGCACTATTGTAACCTGTGACTATTTTGTACTGAAATGATACTGCGTTTGGAAGGAGACAAAGTACAAAGAAATTTTCATAAAATTTTCTACTTGTAATATATTTGAAATGAAATATTTTTGACAACCTAATCTCCTTTAGCTCTAACATTATTTAGTAATCTAGCAGTAAGCCTAGAATTCCATAGGTTCTGATAGAACAAAGCAGCACAGGGAGAAACCTTTTCTGCTGAAGCTTATTTAGCTAGCATTCACGCAGTATCCCTGGCTTTATGCCAATGATTTTTGTTCCATATTTCCTCAGATGAGTAGGCAAGGGCAAAAAGAGGAGTACTTTATTCTCTAATGAAGAGAGAGACAAGTTCTTTTGCTCAGGTTAATGATAAAATCATATTCTATGTACCTGAAGTTTTATGTCAGTTTAGAATAAGTGCACCTGAAAAGCAACATAATCACACTTCCACGTGCTTAGTTTATTATGATTTGAATAGGAGAGGCTGTTGCCAACACAGCGCTGAAGTCAGCTGAACCAGGTCCTTTTATCTGCTGATGGTCTGGTCTTCAGTACAAACAATATTAAAACTTTTTTCTTGCAGTTTTATTTATTTCACTGCTAGAATGGCAATTGCAACACTTTCATATTTCTTAATTAACAAGCATTCATATCATATACAGAAGGCCTGGCTAACTGTGGGTATCAAACTGACTCTTTTAATATCAGCAACCTGCAGGAGAGTCATGGAATAGTTATCAAAGTGGTGATTTGAAAGGAAGGGAAATGCTAATTCAGAACAGACTATAGGTCAGACCAAAAGGACACTCTTCTGTTTTTGGTGTCCTGGAGCTGAATATTTAGAGGAAGTTTAAAAACTTACATACAGGATAGGGATTGTCCAGTTGTGGAAAGTGTTGTCATTGGTCATTGATGATAGTTGTGGAAACCCTTTGCAGCATCCCACAGAAATACAGTTTATATCATGAAGCATGAGGGTTGATACTCCCTTATGTGTTTATGACCTACCTAGAGCTGCTGCAAATGCGGCATGTGGCCATGGAATGGGCTCCTGAGGATCTTCAGAGGTAAGTAGACAGTGTTATGTGATGAAGATGTGGCTGTTACATACAATATATTGAAATACGTTAGGCAAGTGGAAGCAATCACAGGATAGCACCATGATACACACAGTAGTTGAAACTAAAGGGCACAAGAGTGATGTCTCATATAAACACAAATAATTCAGAGACCAAAATGCTGGTAAAATTCATCCCTGACCCTTCCCTATGGAGACAGCATTCTTTGTTTTAAATTTAAATTCAAACTGAATTTATATAAAGTGTGTTATTAGCAAAAAGAGAGGTGTGGTGTTACATAAAATCCTGCCCTTGCCTTCTGATTTTCTTTACATAATTAATTCAGGAATAGGCTGATTGATTAATTGTATACTCTTAATTTATATATCCACTGTTGCTGATGAGATTATGTATGTTGCATTACTGCAAGAAGGGAGTTGTATTGCTACTGAATCTAACACAATGCAATAATTGATTTCCTTGTTTTAGTGGGCTTGCTGTAAGTCATTACGATATTAGAACTGCTTTGATACGTGATGATTTACCTTGTTCTACTAATTGTTTTCATTTCAAAAGTTCTTGAACAAAATTAAACAATGCTCTTGCTGGACTCTTCTGTCTTTTTCTTAGCAGAGGAGATTAAAATTAACTGTCATAAGTTATGATATATGAAGTCTCACATCCATTAAATGCAGATCTAGTTTAAGCAGAGAACATGTGGTCAGATATAAAAATAAGAGTGAATAATCTTATGGTAAAACTTACAGCACTAGGAGTGTACAAGTGGCATATGACACCACTAAGTGAAGTGAGATGAAAGCAGCAAGACCATGTTTCTCATTCTGGGCTCCCCAGTACAAGACAGACATGGACATATTGGAGCAAGTCCAGTGAAAGGCCATAGAGATGGTTAAGGGATTGGAGCATCTGACGTATGAGGAGATCCTGAGAGAGCTGTGACTGTTCAGGCTTGAGAAGAGAGGGCTCAGGGCATTCATCTTCTCAATGTGTGTAAATACCTAATGGTAGGGAGTAAAAAAGATGGAGTCAGACTCTTCTCAGTGGTACCCAGTGACAGGATGACAGGCAACAAGCAAAAACTGAAATAAAGGAAATTCCACTTAAACATAAGAAAAAAAACTTACTGTCAGAGAAGTCAAACAGTAGAACACCTTGACCAGAAAGGTTGTAGAGTCCCCATCCTTGGAGGTATTCACAACCCAGCTGGATGCAGTCCGGAGCAGCCTGCTCTAATTGGTCCACTTTAAGCAGGGGATTTGCACTAGATGATCTTCAGAAATCTCTTCCAACCTCAGCTGTTGTGTCATTCTATGCTTCTGTCTGTGGTGTGAAGTTGTCTCAGGTCTGATACATGAGATGGTGTCTTGCTCTTTATGAAAGTGCTGGGCATCGTGAGTCTGTCTAATGGTTGGACTCGATTTTAAGGGTCTTTTCCAACCTAAATGATTCCATGCTTCTGTGGATCTTTGGGGGATAGCCTTCTCCTAGTGGCAGGCTACTTCCCAATCTCTCTAGAATCATGTATTTCCAAAGTAAATAAGTCTTAAAGGCAGTCTTTTGAAGGTACACTTCTTACTTATCACCTTGCAGTGAATGAATAAATATCACTTTGTCATCAACCAGAAAAGATGTAATGTGCTGTTAGAGTTTTTCTGCTGACAGAGTTATCTTTCTAACATAAGTAGCAACAAAAGTACCTGTAATATTTTCCGAAATCTCTGTGAATGACCTATGTTTAGAACACTCCACAAAAAAAGTCTATCTTGGTATTCTGGGTCCTCATGACTGCAGCTAGCTCTTATTTTTTTACTGTCGCTAGTTTGAAGTATCTATAAGGGTTTATGCCAAACCGGAGTATAGGAATGCTTTTATGAACTCAGTTGCATCTCTAGATTTGCTTTCTATTGTGGTACATTAAGTTAAGACACTGCAGGGTGGTATTTGGCCAAAAGAATAAAAATTAAATCAGAAATAAAATGATTTTTCAGGCTTACTTTTGTGTTTATCCTATGACACAGTAACATTTTCCTGATTTTTTTTTTTTTTTCTTTTTTAGGTGAGATTACTGAATTGAAAATGGAAGATTTTCATAGCAGTAAATCCAGAAAAAAAAGGACTCCCAGAAAATACCAAAGCTCTTTTTTGGTGGTTACAAAAAACCTTTTTTCCCAAATTATAACATTAGGTCTTAAAGTAAAGCTACCAGTAGTAAGAACTAGGCAAAGGCCAGAGCTGAAGATAAGAAACTGACATAAGGGCAATTTGCTAGAAAGACTTGAGACATTTAAATCTTTAAGATCTAATGGCATATTGCATTGCAAAACAGATTACAGAAGACTGTGAGGGAGCTAACAGTATTAAGAACTTGAGTTATGTGATACTGCGTGGGAGAGACAAAATTTTTCTTTAACTTGAAACAAATCTGGAAAGTTTCTTCCCCCTTGAGTATCTGAAATATTTAGGTAAAAGATGGCATATAGCACTAAAGCATTACACGTTTATTAGGGATTTTTTCTGACTATTCCAAGAGAGACTTACCACAGATTTTCTTGTGTGTATATGCTAAATTCAGGTTTTTAATGCCTTTCTCCCTTTGTTGTATCATTATTCTAGAAAAGCACATAGGCTTCCTTTTTTGAAAATTGGCTTACTATAAAATCAGTCTTTTGTGTCTGTCAAATTCAGAGGCATTTATGGTCTTTTAATCTAAGACAAGAAAATGTTTATTGATCTGTGAACTACTAATGGGTTTTCTTAATCTTGACTTTTTTATTGCTAGTATTAACAATTTGTTTCCTGTACATTTTCAAGTCTGAAAATGTCCAAGTTCAAAGATTACTAGGAAACATCCCTATTACTCATAGATATCTTGTTAATTAAGTTGATGTTGTCACTAAGCCACTGATACTTCTGATTTACCTATGGGTTAGGCACAAATTCTCATAATCAACACCGCAGTGAGAGGATGGTGGCAGTACAGCTCTGTTGCACATGTTCATGTTTTCTTTCCACCCTGCAGAGCTTATACAATGGTGATTTCAGACTTCTGTGTGAAATAGTGTTGACATTAGAAGCGCTGGAAATTCAAGGAGACTTGTGAGAAAGTTAATCTGTCTCTACACGTTGTATTGTATCTAAGTGGGTGCTGGAGGAAAAAAATTAAACTTTCTGGTAATGCTGCTGCTAGGCAAGCATACTAAAGAATTTGGAGGGCAGGGCAGTATCCATTAGAAATGGACTATAGAGGCTTCCCAGCATATTCAGTAGCAATAATGTGAGAAATACTCCTGGCATTGTACTTGAATACCAGCAGCAGTAAGAGAGAAAGCAGGCAAGTCATTAGTGTACACTCCTGTATGAGCTCAGGTCTTGATTATCTCCTTCCAGTACCTTCAGAGTAGAGGAAAGGCGGCTGCTAAAAGACTTGTCCTTTCAAAGAAAGCTGGGGTGCATAATTATATAGGTTTACCTGGCCTTTTCCAAAGGGACAAATGGCACCACTTCTCCTGTCCCTCTCCATACTAGTCTTTCTGTTCTTCCCCTTTTCCTTCACTATCGATTTTTGTAAGTGCAACACTTTCAAAGTCCTTCCTGGCACAGAGAGTCAAGCATGACTGCTTGTGTGAGGAGACTGGGTCTCCCATGCTTCCTGATACTGCTAACTTCCCAAAGCAGCTGTGGAGAATGAGAAGATTCTGCTCAGTTTCTCCCTTCCACAGAGAAATTATTCTGGTCTCAGTGAAATGCAGTGTTCAGTCCTACCAGGCTACACTTGCTTCAAGCTTTGTGCCACTTTTTGCACCGGAGTGCTCGGGGCCAAAGTCAGAGCAGACGTAATCAGACGTATCTGCTTACTAAATCAAGCTGTCCCTCTCACTGTAAGTTTGATTTTGGTGTAAGGCCACTGGCCTTATGACAGCATGAGTGAGAGTTTCCTATGCGTGTGGCATTACCTGATGCTCAGATGAGAACATCATGTCAGACATGTTTAATCATAACAGTATTTATTCCTTTTACTCAGAATGTATCCCCTTCATGACAAATGTATGTAAATGTTGAGATAAAAATAGCATTTGACAAGATAGCTGGTTATGTTTCATTTTATTAACACATTAGTCAACTTATTCTGCTCAAAATAATATGTGAATAGTAGATACATATAAGATTAGCATAATTTTTCAGTCAACATTTGTTCTGTGAGTCTTTTGATTACATTATTTTAATTAAGCAGTAAGACATGACAAGCACAGGATTTCGTGGTGAGTATAGCACTCCTCCCAAGGTATTATAAACATGTGGTTGAAAGCTGAATTATTTTAACTATTCAAAATGTGCATTAATAATCACTCTAGACCAACTGGAGTGCCCTTTGGTTTCTTTAATGAAATATATATTGTTGAATACGGGAAGCGTTTACTGGTCATAGCCATCAGGGCCAAGACTTTGCTCTTAGCCAGTGAGAAAGCTCCATTTGTGTTCTAAAGCTTTCTGTGCTGTCTCTGGGATTAGTTTGCTCATGACAGCACAGTGTAACTTTTGAATATATTCACAGCACATCACACTGACTATGAAGGAAACCAAACGTCCTCTCTGGAATTGCATAATGTAGTGAGTGTGACAAGTCAGAAATAATGAAGATAAATGAGATTATGGACCCACAGAAAAGTACGTATTTTCTAAATAATGCCCTCCAGTCAGAGATTGCAAAAGTGAAAATGATCAATTTCTTTGTATCTGTCCATGGGGGAAAAAACCTCCAAACAACAACAAACACCCCCCCC
>NW_010542142.1:0-1432 GCF_000687285.1 Phaethon lepturus
CACCAGCTCGTCCCTATGCGGCCCTGGCACTTTCTGTCGGGCACTCGGGAAAAGTTGGTCGAACCTGGCAGAATTTAACTGCAAACTCCAGGAAACCTATCCTGCACCGGTCCCCCACACAGAGCCCTGGTGTGCGTCAGGGCTCGCACACCCACCACCCACTTTTGCACCTCTGGGACGCACGGGCAAAACCCTAAACTCGTCCTGTGGGTCCAGGGACAGGGGGTCTCCTCAGAATAAAAAAAAAATCTCTTTGGAAAGTGCTGGCACAATAAAGTCAGTCTGTAAAGCGGCAAGTCACGGCACATCCCAGGGAAGGGAAGGGGCCTGGCAAGTCGCTGCGAGGGTATTTTTTATTTAGAGAGCAATTGAAAGGGGGATTTGCGCTCTGCAGAGTATTGGATTTTCTTCCCCAGCCCCGCTCGCCAGCTCTCTCCTCTCCTGGAGGAGACAGGATTAAATGTTTAATTTAGGGGAGTGATGTTGTGCCAAATGTGTTTGGAAACGCTCTCAAATGCACAACAGATCAGCCTGCCTGGTTTCAATGAAAACCTCCGACCCATGCAGGGGCTGTTCATCCGCCCCGGGACCAAGCCCCAGAGGCGCAGCCTGTTCCATGGCAGTTGTATTTTTAAAGTATTTTCCATTGTAAAAGGTCTTTCACAGGAATGAAGTCGGAGGCCACATTCTGTCTGGCAGGAACACTCCACATGCCAGGGAGAGAAGGAGCAGCAGAGCCAGATGGGAATAGCTCCACAGGCAGATTTCGGCAGCGCTGGCTGTCTTGGGTGGCAGCGGCGAAGTGATCCCCGCCGGGCACCACTTCTCTCTTCACTTTCCTGTCAGGCTCATGCTCTCGGATCAGGAAGGCAGCAGCAGTCCCTCTCCCTGGCCTGGAGAGCCCCAGTGCTTCCCCAGCCCTGGCACCGCTGGCCATGGGAGCATTTTGCGGCCCTGGGCTTTTGAAACAACAGGGATCTTCCTGGCGTGGCTTTATGCCATGCATCAAAACATAAACTTCATTATTTCTGGTATGAAAATAAAATTGGGGCAAGCGGGGAACATAAATAGATTTTACAAGACTTTGTAAGAGACAGGAACTTCAGCAATGCAGATTTTGGATCCCCTTCAGCTTTTTTTTAAGGCAAAATAGGGACTCTGGACGGAGACAGGCTTTCAAGTCTCTGCTCCGTTTTTAATATCCCAACATGTCTTTTCGCTTACGGGAGAAACTGGCACAGCGGGGACCACAGGCTGAGCAGAAATGTTTGTGTTCCGGCCCACACTGGCGGCTGGTTTCCCCCTTGCCCAGAGCCTTGGAGAGAGCTGTGAGCCCACGGGGAGCACCGGGGCCACCGGCTATCCTGGCCCTTTGCCCCTCCCAGCTCAGCCCGGTCCTGAGAGCGAAGGCAAGCCCGACGGCGCGGGAAGT
>NW_010542143.1:0-4727 GCF_000687285.1 Phaethon lepturus
CTGCGAAGCTGCGGGGTGAGGGTGCAGCCTGCCGAAAGCATCACGGACTTTGTTTTCGTACGTATCTGCACACCTATGTGTAAGAGTGTTATTATTTTTTTCATGGATTCGAAAGGATTTCATCGAAATCCTGGAGGAAATCCGCAGCGGGAAGAGCAGATGGAGATGGGGAGGGCTGATGCTAACGCCACATATCCCCAAAGGCGAGGCTGAGCCTTCACTGAGGTGTGGGAAAACTCATTTTGCGCAGGGACAATGCTCGCTGCGGCGTGCAGGGCTGTCCCCACACTGCTCGTGGCGGTGGCGATGGGGCCGGGGAGCCCTGCAGGGAGAACCTGAGGAGTGGTGTAAATGCAGGTGTTTTAGTCCTTGTGGGAAACAAGGATTTCTTTGTGGAGAGGCCTTTCCCTGTGATTTCTGTCTATTTTCTAGGCCAGGGTGGTTTGCACACTTGTCTAAACTTCATTGCAAAGCCCTCAGCTTGGGCCAGCCCACCCCATGACAGCCCACAGCATCCCACTGCTGTCTTCTGCTCACGACCACACTGAAAAATGAGCCACTGGCAGCCTGGCAAGGGTCACTCTTCAAATCAGGCAGGGAAAAACAGAGGAGCAGGATACGTGCCTTACCCACTTTATCTGATTTATTGATTCCATATAGGCTCCCACGGGCTCCCACCTGAAAAATGCTGGGCAGCCTGAGTTCCCTTTACCCCACGCACGCTAGACGTGGGCAGCAGGGCTGCAGGACTGCACAGCCAAGGAATTTTTAAGCAAGTCCCGGGGAGAGCCAGGGATGGAGGCAGGAGCCAGGCAGGCAGGCAGGGCGCAGGGAGCTGCTCAGCCCGGCAAGCGTCGAGCACAGGGTCACGCTGCAGCAGCGGGAGCTAAAAATACAAAGAGGGGAAGTTTTAAACAAGCTTTCCGAGCTTTAACCGCGAGGAACAAGGGCCCCTCTGAAAGGTGCTGACTGAAGCGGTTTGAGGTCAGCATGTTGGAGCAGCGCTGCTGCTCGGGGAAGACCTGCTGCTCCGCGGCACCGCTGGCACGGGCTGGCTGGGAGCAGCGAAGCACAGAAAGTTTGCGTTCGGCCAGCGCTCGCGCTAAGCGGTTACAGCAGCCCTGGGCACAGGTACCGAGAAATTACATGTAGGTGGTTGAGGAAGGAGGGATCTTCACCACCATCAGCGTGACACACTTCGCAGGATCAGGCCCCCACACACACGTGGGTCCTGGACACCCTGACTGTGCTGCAGAAGGACAAGCCTGGGACGTGGGGACTGTCTGGGGGACGGGGGGCCCGTCAGTTCACTGCACGGTTTTTGGAAGCCATTTATTTCTCATATATGATGCAGCATTGACTTGACAGCTCAGAGAGGCTGGTCAGGAACGTCTGAACGCAGAGGACTTCTCCTCTTGGGGTACTGCTGCTTTTAAGGGAGAGCTGTTGGCTTAGTTTGCATGAAAAATTTCTGTGGAGGCAAAAAGATTAATTTCAATCCCAAAGTTTGTTTGCAATTTCTTTAAGAAACCAGGAGAAAAAAATCCCACCGTATTCAGAACAACTTGCTGAAAATATTTCTTTTGATAAGGCAAGCCATTTTGTGCTTCATGATTAGTTTTGAAGGGGAAAACAACCTTAACCCAACCCACACAGCAACCTGCCCAGCTTTCTGCCCAGTCTCTGTAAAACAGGGGATAATAAACATTCCTTTATCCAGCAGGCACGTTAGTGAGGCTTCATTAACTCCAAGGCTCAATTAAAGTCTCTGAAAAGCTTTGAGCTGCTTGACCACAAGGCCCTGTGAAAATTAATTTAGTGCTTTTATATCTGCTCAGCACCAGGGCCGCAGCGAGGTGCTCTGTGCCCCCAGAGCGGGCACGAGGAGGCTGACGGCCGGCGAGGGGGTGCCACAGGCGGCTTATCTGCCGGCACATGGTGGCCGGCGGGCACGGGCTGACCGCGGCGAGGAGGGAAGAGCTCTGATTTTTAAACACTGGTTTTCCTCGGGTTGCTGGCTTGCAGCTGCAGGCTGAAAACAGCACGCTCATCTCTTCACAGCTGTAACGTTCGCCTAGCTTGGGAGCCTGATGAGACAGTTTGAAGTAGGAAGGGGGGGTTAATTGCAGATTTTATGGTTGCTAAGAGTCCCCCTGAGCCAAACAGACCGCCTGCTGCACGGGCAGAGAGTCACGTCCAGGCTGAGCCGTGCTCGGAGAATCCCCAGCTGCGCAAAGGGACGCGCAGATAAATGCTACCCCCGCGCTGCGGTGGCAGATTTACCGGGCTGTTTAGATCTCCGGTGTAAATCCAGTGACTTAGAGATAAACTCGGCCCGTCGCAAGGAACGGTTTCAACGGAACGGGGGGCTGTCAGGAGGGGGCTATGTTGACGGAGCGGGGTTACGTTGACGGAGTGGCAGTCCCTGCCGTGCCAGCTCTTGGCATCCCCCGGATGGAGCCTTTATTTACACAGCTCTCTGCAAGGAGCACCGATAATCGGAGCACGAGCTGCTCTTTCCCAAAGGCGAGGGGTCAGTAGGAGATGTGGGAGAGCAGCAGCATCCTCTTGGGCTTTCCCAGATAGCCAGAAGGAGCAGGGACATGCCTGCAGCCTGGGAAACCCTCAGTTTCCCCATCTACAGCTACCCCGCAGAGTCCACCCAGAAGGTGGAGAGTCTGGTACCTCTGCGTGCAAACAGGGAGTTTACCAAAGAAAAGGAAAAGCGGAGGCGAATGAAGGAAAGGGAAAGCACGGAGGGAACTAAAAAAGAAAAAACGGGGACTGGTGAAACACTCCACTCTGAATTTAAATAAACCCCTGTCTCTTTTCTCCTGCTCCCTGACAGTTCTGTCTGGAGGCTTGCATTCAGCATAGGCCCCTCAGTAAACAAATACAAAAGTTTTATGCAACAGAATAATTGTCTAGTATTAAATAATTCTCTCCATTTGTACACTTCAAGCCCCAGATGCGTAGCAGAGCCGACACTCTCAGCTCAGTCAGAAAAGGAAAAAAGCATTCAGGTGTGGGGAGAGCTGAGCTCAAGCCCTGCAGAGGAGCTCACGGCATAGTCCAGGCTTTTGCTTTCTCTCCGATCCCTGTGCAATAGACTCACCGAACTGCCGAGACTGGTGGGCACCCCTGCACCATCACCTCATCCAGCTGATGCTCAAGCAGGGCCAGCTGGAGCAGGCTGCCCCAGGTCCACCATCCAGATGTGTCAGAGGCAGAGGGGCAGGACCTCCTCCCTCCAGCTGCTGGCCAGGCGCTGCTCAGTGCCCCCAGGAGCTGTTGGCTGTCTTTGCCCCCAGGGCACATTGGTGGCTCATGGTCAACCTGGTGTTCACCAGGGTCCCATGTCCTTCTCTGCAAAGCTGCTCTCTAGCACGTGCTGGTGCCTGGGGGCATTCCTCCCCAGGTAAGGAGTTATTCCTCTCCAATTCAACTCCATGGGATTCCTGCTGGCCCATTTCTCCAGCCCGTCAAGGTCCCTCTGCATGGTGTCGCAACCATCTGGTCTATCAACCTTCAAGGTTGTATCTTCTGCAGCCTTGCTGAGGTGCCCTCTGTGCCATCGTCCTGGTCATTAATGAAGATGTGAAGCAGTGCTGGCCCCAATATCGTCCTCTGGGGTGCACCACCAGTGACTGGGCTCCTCTTAATCACCTGTGTGGGTTCATAGGGCCCACCCCTGGGCATCTCACAGCTATCCCCGTGCATCATCCGGCCAGTTTGCTTGAGACCCTCCAGAAGCAGATCGGGTTTATCCTCCCCTTTATAAAGATGGGGGAGGCTGGGACCAAAACTCTTCAAAGCAGTCGCTCATAACAAATAAGCAGGGAAGTTCCCACTAATCTTGGAGTCATTGTCTCAGACAACCAGGAATCATAGAATAGAATCATAGAATCATTAAGGCTGGAAAAGACCTTTAGGATTATCAAGCCCAACCATCAACCCAACACCACCATGCCCACTAGACCATGTCCTGAACTGCCACATCCACACCTTCTTTGAACGCTTCCAGTGATGGTGACTCCACCACCTCCCTGGGCAGCCTGTGCCAATGCTTGACCACTCTCTCGGTGAAGAAATTTTTCCTAATACCCAGTCTAAACCTCCCCTGGGCAACTTGGGGCCATTTCCTCTTGTTCTGTGGCTGGTTACTCGGGAGAAGTAATGGACAATGCTTGACACTAAACATCCCTCCTGGAAGAAATTTCTCGTGCATTTTCCCAAAGGCCAGCAGCATATTAGTCGCAGAACCAAGAAGTCTCTGTAGCTCACAGCTTAAAGCAGCAGACAGAGACAGCAGCTCTTGAGACTTTAGCACTGTCTTAATAGGAGACACTGCAGTAAGGGAAATACTGTATTAAATCTCCGTATTTATATGTGTAACAAAAGTGGTATCAGCAAAATCCTGCAGCATCAAAGCAAATCACTTCCCTATTTTTAGCTGTGTGATTTAGTCACACACTCTGAGGAAATAAGGTCAGGTTCTTTGCAATGTATCCCTTTCTCCTCGTCTCTCGCTATTTTCTCCTGTCCTTATTAAAATTCTCCACCCTGCAGCAGAGCTTTACAACACGGAGACTTGGCGAGATCCTCACCATCTGCAGGGTCAAGCGGTAGCACTGTCCCAGTAGGAGTCTGTCCTGCTGTCAGCGCGTCTGGGCTGGAGGTAACACCGCAGGCGAGGCAGAGCCGGAGCTCGCAGCCCGGCGTTTCCC
>NW_010542144.1:0-1363 GCF_000687285.1 Phaethon lepturus
TGTTCATAGCTACTTTCCCCTGATCCTCCCGCATGGCCACTAGCCTCATCGGCTTGCCTATGACCACTTTCTGTTACCTGCTCACATTACTAGCATCATCGTCATCATCAGGACTCTCTCCCAGTCTCTGTCAGGGAACAGCCATTAGTTCTGAATCGCCTCCTTCCTCCCATCCATGTTTCAAACTCCTCTTTCCAATACTGCAAGCAGAACAACACCTTTTCAAATTCCTGGCCCTCCCCTTTCCCTTTCCAGAGCTAAAACATAGGGTCCTGTGGAGTAAGTTCACAATCCTTTTGCCATTCCAGATGATTTCTTAATGTAAAGAATAAGTCTACATATGGTACTTCATCCCACTTAATCCCAATCTCTTCTACAAAACAACATGGATAGTAACAGGGTGTCATATTTTAAAGTTCCATTCTTTGGCCATTTTTCTTGATCATACAAAGTGTACAATGGCCACCAGTTGTTACAATATTCCACAGGCTGCCTTTGGATGAAAGGATCTCCCCCACCTTTCTCCAATGTTTCAATACACATCCTAGAGTAGATTTTTTTAGAATCCCCCCTTCCACCGAGGGTTTATTACCCATTATAAAATAGCACAAGAACACAAAAACAATGACATAACACAAGACAAGAAGACACTGGGGACTCAAACCCCTGTACCACAAGACAACAAGACGTTGGGGACTTGAACCCCTGTACCACAAGACAACAAGACATTGGGGACTCAAACACCTATACCACTTTTAGTGGAACTCTAACCCACTTTTTCCAAACCTGGGTGTTCTTCAGACTTTTGTCCGATAGGATCGAATCCTTCCTTCCCTTAGGTACCTTTCTAGCCCAATCCTGCAAGGCTTTTGCCACCACACTTTATGGGCAGGCAACCTTTAATTGTTCCATATAGAAAAGAATGCCTTTACCTTCCCAGGGGTCTTGCTCAGAGCTCTTCGGTCCAGGGATCGGAGATTTTCCCCGAGAATCTCTCAGTGTCAGCTGGAGATCCTGCGATCCCACGGATCCATGGGGATTTAAAAGCAGTGTCCCATCTGGGTCTCCAAAACTGCCACCGAAATCATGAATAAACTTTTTAGCACCAATGTAGCATTAAGAAGGCGGCATTCTTTATTGCAGCTCTGGATGCACGGGGGATCGCTCCATCTAACGTGCATCCCTATAAACCTTACAGACATCATAAATATTCATGCGATTTCCAGGAAGTCTCCATCTTACTACATTACCATAATTACTGACATTGCAAAACTAAATTACACATGCGTGGGGGTCTTGGGTGGTCATTGGTAGTTGTTTGGGGAGTTAGCCCCCCACTCCTTTTGTCCTTTTATGGTCTTGA
>NW_010542145.1:0-5917 GCF_000687285.1 Phaethon lepturus
AGGACCCTGCACTTGGCCTTGTTGAAATTCACCCAGGCCCATTGCTTGAGCTTGTCCATATAACATGTTGTGCAAACTGACAGGCTTTGAGCTTTCTGGGGGCATGCAACGAGTACATGAAGACTGGAAATCTAATTTGGAGACATGACATTATGAGGCAGTTTAAATGAAGAAAGAAATTAAATTTAAAATTTGATTAAGAATTTTACTGGTGCAAATATTGTTTAAAAAAAAAAAAACTTTCTTGGATGGTCAGTAGAGGGCAGGCATATTTTATTTCTGAAGAACCTTTGCCCGCTACTGTGTGCAAAGAATATTTGTTCTATCTTCAGATTTGAGGAGTGTAAGTCTACTTTGTCATATTACAGCGATATAAATCAGCAGTTATAATTTAAAAAGACATTGTCAACCCCTTTGAGGAGCTAAATGTCCATTTTAAAGCAATTGGAGGGTATGAGTTATGACTACAGGCATTTAATTTCTGTGTTTAGATTGTAAAAACCATGGCATAAAAACCCTGAAATATTGCCACTACCAAGTACTAGAGAAGAATCATTTCTCTGCTGAATTCTGTAAAATGCAGTAGTTCTTTCTGATGTGAACTACTATATCACTAATGGGGTGGAAACACACTCTTGGAAGTCACGATTGTTTAAATCTTCAGCTCGGTAACAGAGATTCTTCTTGAAGATCTGACTAGCCAAGCGACTTTAAACCTAAAGGAGCAATGCCTCTTTTAATTTCTACCTGCCTTCCTCTGTAATTGAAACAGTGTTTGTATTTCAGCTGGACAGAATACCTAACAGGTTCTGAATACAGGATAAAATCAGTGTCATATCTGATTAACTCAACAGAAAAAATTAAAGTGGATTTAAAGAAGCATTTATTTTGAATGAGCCTATTCTTCCCCAAATACATTTTAGCCCTGAAACAAAATGTAGACAGAGTCTTTTCAGGAAAGCCATCAATATAAACACATCTCTAATATTGTTATGGTATACGACTTTTAAAGTCTTGTAATGAGATTTATTCTTAAAGAGAATGAACGATAAAAACATACATGTTGATGCTGTAAAAGAATTTTTGTTAACCTGTGTGTTAAGTGTGCATACGCATATATGAACTCTTATTTGTGTGTAAGATCAAACTTGCTACAGTGAAGCTACACAGGTGACATGAGACAAGGGTTATGTCATTACCGTTTCTTTCTATGGCTTGACAGTTCTGTTTTTTTCTGGCAAGGTTGATGTTCATGTAGACACCTTTAATTAGGATCAAAACTGGTTTGATGATTTGTCCCAAAATATGCAGTTCGCATTCACTTTGTCCCCTCTGTGTCCATCAAGCAAAAGTCCTCATTACATTTCAGAACTATTCCAGCTAGAAGTGAATGCTCTGAAAGCTGTTGGCCATGAGCTCCAACTTCACAGGCTTGGGACTTCTTAGTTTGGGTGCTGCGTTGCCTTCATTACAGCCGTGGCTTAGACGTGCGTGACTGAATGGCACTTGCAACCAAAAATGAAACCAAGTTTGTGCGATTACTTTCGTTCTTTTTAAGGGAGTAACGCGGCCTTACAGGCAAGGAGGTGAATTTTTATGCTACTCATGCCTTCCAGATGGTCTCCGGGATTAGTTTCAATTTTTTGTTCTAGAAATTAATGGAGGTCCATATTTTCGTGCAATCCAGCTAGATACTGAGATGATGAATCTCTGTAAGAAATGAAAGCTGATTGAAGAGATGCAAATGTTAGAACCTTCAAATTATTTCAATCAAAATTGGACTTGCTATCATGTGGGTACATGTTACTAAATTAACTGCAATTTTATCTACTTGTATCTTTGTTGTAGTCATCTAGGCAGATGGAAGAACTGTCCATATGCAGCCTATATCATACACAAAATTTGCAGGATATATTTTATTCTAATCTTGTGCTTAACCCCTGAATGAACTAGTGTTATCTTTCCTATGAAATGCTAAGTATGAAAACTGAACTTACTGCTTAATGCTTTCAAGTGACTGGAGTTCCCAGCACTTAGACTGGATAGAAAATCTAAAACTTTGTCATGTATTGTTCTGTTATGATGATGACACTGCAGCAAAATATTTGTAGCCATATAGGTCTTAATTTAAAAAATGGTATTTCTGTCAATAATGCAATAATCTTCATGAAACCAACAAATAACTTTCTAAGTTTTAATGCATAAGCTTTCAAAAAAGACTTTTTCCTTTAAAATCTCTGCCTTTGACTTGAGGTAGTGAAACTGCTGTAGTCTAAATTTCAAGATTACTCGCACTGACAACATCAACTTGAAACCTAGTCATTTCATAAAAAAAGAGCTAGTGGTTTCAGGAAATGTTTCTACTTCTATGTTATCTTGCCAGTTTCAGTAATTCTGCTGTTACATTTTCCTCTTTAATAACTTCTATCTCCTGTGTTGCACTGCAAGGCTGTCACCAAAGCAGAGGAAAATCCATTTATGCAGAGTAACAATGAAACAGACTTTAAAGAAAATGATACTTTTTAACACAAATTCTTCTGTGAATTTTTTACACAAGTTCTATTTTCACAAACAGAGATTAGAGAATCTAGTTATGTTAGTAGTGTCACTTATAAAGGCAGACCTATTTATTATTACGTTAGTGCTGAGCATGCTGAAAGCTGGAAATAATTTCTCCTTCAAGAAACTGCATCTTGAAAACAAGACAGACAGATGGCCATAGAAGAAACAGAGATGAACTGGAATGGCCTGCTCGGTAGTAGGTCAGAGATTTTCATCGAGGAGTACTGGAACAAGGTCTTACTGAATGCCTTCAGTACCACCTTAAAAAAATCAGAACTGCTATTTTAGCTTATCTGGGTTTTTTAAGACTTAGAACCCTGGTGCATGTAGGCTGCCATGTAGCCTGTGTTAGCTGTCTACCATAACCTCCTTAGAAACAGTATGTGGACCACCTAGGGTCTCCAGCATTTGCAAATCCACTCATCTAAATAAAGCTGAGGAACAGCCGTGACCCACAGTCAAGTGTGAACTGTCCTTCAGGACTGTTTCCTTCTGGTGAAGCCACGTTCTGTGCTGTGGATTCTTGTGTTCAGTCTTCTCCATCTATACTTGCTTGTCTTCAGAGGTGCTGAAATGGCTATTTCCAGGGCCCTTCTTGTGCTATTTCTCTTTGATGCTCTGTAACCTCCCTGATGCGAAGGGTGAGATGTGTTGTGGGAGGCACGAATGGAAACAACTGCATGGGAAGCTGAATTGAGGTAACCCAGATGCGACTGCAAGATTACGTTCAACACTTCGTTCGATACCTGTATAAAAGCGTGTGTGTTTAAGAAGACTTGGAAGGGAACCAAGAAATAGTTCCTGTGCAGCAGGACAGAAAAAAATGCATGACAGAGGATGAGAGGTGAGTCTGAGGGGGAGGATGAATGAGTTGGAGACTGAGAGGGGTCAAAAGGAAAAAAAGTAAGGGGAAGCCTGAGAAGAAGTGATAGAAAGGAGGAAGAAAAGAATCTCCTCTTTGTCTCTTGCTTAAAAACTTGTGCCTGCTCACTTGAACATTAGCAAAATAAAAAGAACCAGGAAGACTGATCAAGGAAACATTAAACTAGAAGCAAAACAGAGAAGGAATGGGCTTTTTTTTTTTTTTTTTTTTTTTTGGCAACAGGGTGCTCACAAATTCCTGCTTTTTTTTTTCCCCCTTTTTTTTTTATTCTGGCTAAAAATCTCCTGATTTCCCAACTTCTTCTCATTCTGTAACCTGAGGTGGGATTTACGACTTTCCCATCATACTTATTATTGTTGTTGCGGTACCACCCAAAGTCTCAAACAAGGTCAGGACCTTTCTGGGAGAGAGGCTGTGAAAACAAAGGAAGACATGAAATTTGTGTCCTGAAGCCTAGTTCAAAGGCTGTTACAAACAGTGTGAAGACTCCCATTAATGTAAATGAGTGGTTAACATTTTAAATGTGCTAGAAAACTAAGTATGTATCTGTGTACTGCAATAACGTGTCATTAGATGATGTAAAGCCAGCTCTGAACATCTGAGCAGCAGAAGTCTGAGGTAATTCATCCCAAGATGCAAGACCGAAGGAAGTCCTGTCCTTGCTGGAGAAAGTGGGAGTAGGATTTTAGCCCTTCAGCATCTGGGACAGGAATTAGCTGGAGTGTTTCTAAATGGTTCTTGCACTGTAGTGGTGTGGTGCAGCTGCAGGGGTTAACTGCAAGATGGTCCTACCACAGAAGATGTCCAGGTTTTGTTGGTTTGATCTTAAAGCATAAGCTATGTTTAATGTAAACTGAAGCAGCCTGGCAGGGCTGAAGAAAGTCAGGCTTAGGACTTGTCATTAATTCCCTGGGTACTTTTTTTTCCAGGTGCCAAGTCCAGTTTGGTCCTGGTTTGATCCTCCAGAGAGATGTTAGAACAATTCATAAGTACCTAGACAGTAATCAGGTGATAAAAAACAGCCAGCATGAATTTGTCAAGAACAAACTGTGTCAAACCAATCTCATTTCCTTCTTTGACAGGGTAGCTGGCCCAGTGGATAACAGAGAAGTAGGAGATTTGATGTGTCTTGACTTAAGTGAGGCTTTTGACACTGTCCAACATGACATTCTTATAAGCAAGCTTGAAAAATATGGCCTAGATGAAATCGCCATAAACGGCTGCAAAGCAGTTGGAAAAAAGTGTTATTAAAGAGAAGTTAGCAGTGGTGCACTTTGCAAGTGCAGCAGGGGCAGCTCACCTGGCATCACTGGCCGGTCTCTTCCCCGGAAAGTTCTGCTCTCTAGTCCATCATTCAAAATACTAATGAGAAAATACACTCTTTTTCTTACAGGGACAACGGGTTGGAGGGGAGGTTTGCAACACTTTGGAGGAATGAATCAGTTCAGAAGAGTCTATATAAAAATCAACCGGGTGAAATCCGGTAAAGGCGTGCAAAATGATGCCTGTGGAGGAGATACACTAAATGCACAAAGACAAAAGGCGGAAGTCATTGGAAGGCAGAAAAGTGTCTTGGGGTTGTAGGAGATCACAAGTGAAATATAACTCACAAAGGACATGCTATTGCAAATAAAGCACCTCTTTTTTCGGGATTCTTTAACAGAGTGTCATGTGTAAGACATGGGAAGTAATTATTTTGCACCATATGGTGCTGGTGAGGCCTCAGCTGGAGTATTGAATCCAGTTTTGGGGACTGCATATAAAGAAAGATGTAGATAAATTGGAGAGTTTCCAAAAGAAATCATGAGGAAACCAAGAATTTTAAAAGCATGACTTAAAAAAAAAGGTTGAGGGAGCTACGTTTGCCTAGAATATTTATTCCCCTTACCCCTTTTATGCAGCAGGAGGGTCTAGACAGTCTCCTGAGGTCTCTAAGAGTCTATATTTTTGTAGTCCTAACTGTAATATGGTCTATCTGAATAGCATAATCATCTCAGTCATGATGAGTTGATGACATAGCAGAGGCATCTTTAGAGGTATTGTAGCAGAGACATCAGAAAAGGTCTGAAAGAGGAAGCAGATACTTTGCATGGCTTCAGAGGGTCTCTCTGTGCAAGTACGGCAAAGGAAGGTGAGTGTTTTGGGAAATGGAGAAGCCAGTGTTCAAAACTGACATAACGAGTAGTGTGGAGAGAAACTACTTTATGCATGATGATTATTTTTGTGCGTGGCCACATGGATTTAAGTATGATCATTTTGACAAGTTGGTACCATCCTTCAACACTCAGAGTTTTCTTTCTGTAAAGTTTTCTTCACTGGAGATTTCTGATTGGATCCAGAATATTTTTTTCTTGAATTGAAATACAGTGGAATGAGAACAATGTTTTTAGAAAGTAAGAACTTTTAAGAAGGAAAGAAGTCTGCATTTACAGTACATGGTCAGATCCTTCCTTCCTTCCTTCCTTCCTTCCT
>NW_010542146.1:0-1501 GCF_000687285.1 Phaethon lepturus
TGGGACAACAAGCAGCAAAGCAGCTCTTTCCTGGCAGGCTGGATGCAGGACACCTGCCGCAAAGGAGTCCAGGGCAGAGTGGCTGTAACTGGGAGGGACTGGAAGCTACTGGCTGGAGTCGGCAGGAGGAGGCGTCTGGTGAGATGCCCAGCACACGGGATTGCCTTCGCTTGGCAATTCCTGCCTTGCACGTACTTGGTGAACCGCTGCCCTCCCTCTGCCCGCCGAGCACATGATGCCCAAAAAAGCACCCAGGCACCTCCCAACACTGACTAAAGCAGCTTTTCCTGCCCAGAAAGTTCCTAATCCCTCCAGAAGCTGTTGAGATTTCCCCAGAATGTCCCCCTCAGGGTCCAAGACAGTTCCCCGTTCCCCAAGGCTGAAAAGGGAACTTACAGTGAATATGATTTCATAACATCAAAATCCTCGGGGTTAGAGTGAAAGGAGCGCTTGGGCTTGCATGGGGGAGAAGTGTGGACACCGTATCTGGTTGCAGGCCAAGGTAAGAGGAGGATTTCCGAAAGCCGTGACTGGCAAGGCGGGATGTCAGAGAAAAACCAGGGACTTCCAGAGCACTGTGAGTACCAGCGGGACTGAAGAAGGTCAAGAAAGGTGAAAGCTGAACTCTGTCGCTGCGGTGAGACCAGTCTGACTTCGGTCTCACCCAGCACAACAGATAATTCCATGGCAAAGGACCCCAGCTTTATCCCAGGCCCTAAGAAGTCTGGCAGCACGAAGCTGGTGGTCGTACAGCAGGGCCCCAGGCACCCCAGGGTGCTGTCACCCTGCCCCACACAGCACCAGCGGCGGGTGCTGCTTCACTGGGCTTTTCTACCTCAACCCTCAGGGTCCTGTGATGTGTATAAGCAAAATCCATCACGCCAGGGACTTAACAGGGACTATCTGTCATTGCAGAGCCCTCGGTAGAAGCGGACCAGGTTCAGAGGTCAGGGTCATCTCTGCCATGTGCCACCTGGGACTGGAGCCAGCGAGAGTTTGATCTTGCAGGGGACGGCAGTGCCAGGCCTCGGGTACCACCAGAGCGAAACAAACAGCAGCTTCCTTAACTAGCAGGGATGCTGGAGGAGACACTGGGCTGATGAGGGAGCAGCTGAGCTGGCTTGAAAATCGGAGGGTTTTCAGAAAACTGAGAAAAAAGCGAATTGTGTGGTGGAAATGGTCAAGCCAGCGAGAGTTTGATCTTGCAGGGGACGGCAGTGCCAGGCCTCGGGTACCACCAGAGCGAAACAAACAGCAGCTTCCTTAACTAGCAGGGATGCTGGAGGAGACACTGGGCTGATGAGGGAGCAGCTGAGCTGGCTTGAAAATCGGAGGGTTTTCAGAAAACTGAGAAAAAAGCGAATTGTGTGGTGGAAATGGTCAGGGTGCATGAATTGCGTCTGGGACCACAAGGAGAGTGAAAGAGGCTCTTAGGACTGCCCAGGCTGGAGCAGCACGGCGTGTCCCGGCGCTCCCTCGCCTCCTCCTGCCAGGCTTTCCA
>NW_010542147.1:0-1410 GCF_000687285.1 Phaethon lepturus
ACGGGGGAAACCCCCTTCTTCAGTGCGAATTTGCTCTTCTGGCAAACCCTGTAACCGAACGCCCTCCCTGAGCCCATCTTCCCGGCGAGGGCCGGTGCAGCGGGAGGGAGCCGATCTGCCCGGCCCCGCTACCACGTTCATGAGCAACTCCATGAAATTTAGTTTTGATTAATGAAAGGACTGCAGCTTGGATTTTGACATGATAAAACTAATTTCTCCAGTTGTTCCAAGAATGACTTAAGTTCACTGTTCTTCGCAATTCAAGCATTCGTTCCCAAGCAGCAGCCAGCGGTAAGAGTAGCGGGCTCTCTTTCTGATGAAGCAGAGTCTTAAGATTTTGCAGTGTAAACCAGCTATACTTAGTGAGTCCACCAAAGAATGTGTTTATTATTATTATTAAGAGAAAACAATATACTTGGGTTCAAGAATTGTCTTTCACTACACAGAACTAGCAGGAAAAAACCCAAAAAAGTAAGAGCTCCTGACCTGGGTTACAAGGGATGAGGAGAACAGCCAGTTCTGGACAAGTACGGTGCACACAGAATAACGCAACTGGGTGAAGATTACCTATGAAGCCACTTGTTCATAACGCCAATATCTGGTTATTAGGATTCTCCCAATTGTTGTTACTGTTTGCCTGTACACCAGCAGCCCAGAAGCCGCATCCCCCCGGTGTTTGTGGCTGTAGCCATAAAACAGCTACTGCTGCTGCCCTGGCTGGTGCCACAAAGTCCACCAGTAGGATTTTGCTCAGAAATATTTCTGAGTCATCCCAAAGATGAAGCTCCAATTCCTTTTCCCTCAAACAGAGCTTTATGACTAGGCATTCAAATCCTGAGCAGGAACCTCCAATAGATTGGGTTTCTGTCCTTTGTATTCCAGCACGGCAGCTGCCACCATGGCTGAGCTGCAGAGGCGCGTTGGAGCAGCCTCTACAAACGTTTTTACAGTACCTGTCTCCTTCTGGCTCTAAGTTACAAAAAGAAGGAGAACTTTAAAATAAACTTCAGAATTCTTTACATAGAAAGCATTTAAAAAAAATCCTAATTGAAATAAAATGTGGACATTTTGATGTACATCATCTCTTTCTCCTTACTTTATTTTTAGAACTTCAGTTGCCATAACAACACAAAGTATTTTACTGTAAGGTATATACCGAAAAGAGCTTGTTCTTCCTTCTAGTGCACAGCAGAGTCCTGAGCACCCCCCCATGCCCCAGAGGGGAGGGACGCTGCCCCCGCTCCAGGGCACCCCGGGGTGCCCACAGCACCGGCACGGAACGGTCACGCGCTGCCCGTGGCCAGCGAGAACAAAGCCCCGAGGCAGGGCTGCAGCTACAGAAGCCCGGGCGCACGCAGCATTCGGCACACGGAGAAAAAAGCAGCCAGAGAAGCAGATACACAGCCCAGC
>NW_010542148.1:0-262 GCF_000687285.1 Phaethon lepturus
GGCCCTGCCAAACGGCACCCTGGCTGTCTTCCGAGGTAGGCCGGCACCAGCTCTCCTCCTCCCCCTCGTCCTCCCCTGCCCCGGCCCAGGCCGCGCCTCAGGGGTGCCGGCGGGCAGGAGCCGCCTTTACCCCCTCAGCCGTGTCCGAGGGCAGGAGCCGGGAAGGAGGGGAGGGGGACGCTCGTTCCCAGTGCCTTTCTCCCCGCGCCCGTCCGTCCGTCTGTCCACACGCGTTTCCCCGTGTCTCCTTCCGCCACGCAGG
>NW_010542148.1:297-13134 GCF_000687285.1 Phaethon lepturus
CGGATCAGCGACGGCTGGGGCATCCCGTCCCCCATCGATGCCGTCTTCTCCAGGTGCAACTGCGACGGCAAGACCTTCTTCATCAAGGTGGGCAGCCAGCCTGAGGGCGCGGGGGGCAGCCCGGCTTAAAAAAAGGTGCAGGTTTGGAAACACCCTGCTCTGAGGCCGCGCTGCTCGTTGTTCCATGGAACAAGAAGCGTTTTTGACCAGCGCGGTAGGTTTGACACTCTGGGGGTGAAGTGTCTTTTCCCCGGCCCCCCACTCATCTGCCTTGGGATGGTGCTTGTCAGGAAAAAACTCAGTAACGTGTTTTTTTTCCCCCGTGAAGCATTGGTGGAATAACTGATAATCGAGTCACACTTACATACAGGCTTCAGAAAAATCCAACTCTTTAAAATATGAGTATTTTATCATGTTTGTCCCTTGCCCAAACATGGCCTAAGTTTGTTTCTAATGCGTTTCCCTTCCCGAAAGATGATAAATGCTGACACCTCATTAAAGCCATTATACAGTTACTTCCCAATTAATCACTCAGTCCTGGAATTCAAGCAGCTTTTTCCATCCATGAAAATTTAGAGGTTAAACAAGCAAAGTGCCTTGCTCAGTAGCCACTCTTCACAGTTCATTGCTAAGATCCTCTGCCCCTACTCGGAGCAGTGTTAAAAGACTGCAGAAGGTATTTTAGGAAGTTGCAATTTTTTGCCTGTTTTTAGTGGTTCCAGTCAGTTTTACAATGGAGTTATCAAAATGCTAGCGTTACAATGTGTTTTTGTGTCTGTGTTGAAGCTCAGTTACCAAGAACGAATTTCCTCTAACGCTCATTTTTTCCCTTAAATCATTAGGGTCCCCTGTACTGGCGTTTCACTAACGGTGTTATGGATAAAGGCTACCCCAAACCTCTTGCAAACGGATTTGCAGGGCTAAGCGGGAAAATAGTAGCAACCCTCCCCGTGGCAAGATACAACAACAGACCAGAATCTGTTTACTTCATCAAAAAAGGTGTGTCTCACATTTCAGAAGTTCGCAGATAATCAAAAGGTGCTTGAATTGCCTTAATCAGGAATAAAACACTGTTTCTCTTGACTGAAAGATGTATTTCTTTCAAAACCAGAAACATAAGTGATGTCAGTGTGCTAGGTGGTCAAAAAATAGCCTGAGGCTTTAAAAATTTGCATTAGTGCTTACTTTAGGCGCATTTTAAGAGAGACAGGACTGTAGGGGACCGAATCCAGCATTGTAGCGGACAAACATTAAAATAAGTTTTACCTAGTGGTAAATTATTTTAGTCTCAAGTTAATTAGCGAATGGAAGGCTTTAATCTTTATAACTATGTATGGAAATCTCCCTCCCTATTTCTTATTTCATATTTTAAATTAATGTAATTGCCTTATAGGAAAGATGTACTGCCAACTTAAGAATTGTTATCCGAATTTAAAAAGCAGAGGTTAACGAAATGCAAACCCTTTTCTGGACTTCAGCCCTCCTCTCATGCAGCCTAAAATGACAGTCTCACCCTCTCCTTGGTAAATAGGACTGATGGCAGCAAAAGCAGCTCCCCTGGAATCGTACTTGCTACAGTACTGTAAGGAGGCTGGAGGAGGTATCACTACATCTAGAAGCACACGTTAGGCTTAGAGCAAGGCTTTTCTTATCTCAGAATGCAGGAATGGATATAAAAAGCTGAAGGCTGCCACAGTTGTAGATGTGTTAAATGATGCAGCTGATCTCCTGTGTGTGATACAGTCATCGTGTAATATGGATATCAATGATATTTTCATATGTGATCTAGCTGGTGGTTTAGTGTGGTTTTGTGGGTTTTTTTGTTTGTTTTTTTTTTAACCAAACCAAATGAAACAAATGTCTATACTAGATGGCAACATGCAACAGTATGTGTACAGACAAGAACCAGCCAAGAAGTGCCAAAGAAGAACCCAGGTTACCGTAAGATACCCAGCTTATGTCCCAAGACTTGTAATAAGGAGACGCTTTCAACGGGCAGTAAGAATGCCAACCGTTATTCAGACTGTCAGAGTCAACCCATATCCATCTGGTAACTTATGTTTATTAAGTTTCTTTCATACAACCGTTTTAATCTCAGTAGTTTCTGAAACACAACATTCCGTTCCATTTTTTTTAAATATAATACTTCTAAAATTTTTTTACCCAATAGATCTCGCTTGCTGTAGATGACACAAGCAAATGATAGCTTACAGCAGACACACTGCGACACTGCCTAACTTAACTTTATCTTTTGCTTGCAGGAGTTTTGCGTAAGGAAGTCAAAATGACTGCCTACTGGCGAGGGCTCCCGAAAGTTATTCATTCAACTATATCACTACCCAACCAGAATAAGCCAGATGGCTACGACTATTATGCGTTCTCTTACAGTAAGTTAAAGCTAATGCGAGTTACTACATACTGCAAAAGGCTAGGGGATGGGGAAGAAAGAAGCCCACATAGCTCTCGGCTTTTCGAAGCGTGAGGTTACCACTTGTGATTCTGCAAGACTAATTTTAAGCACTACTAAAAAGTCCTGAGAATTTAAAATGTTGCCTGCAATCAAGAGAAGTTTCTATTAAAAAAACCGCAATAGTTACAGGACAACTAGCAGCAATGAGGTGCAACGATTCAAACTAGCCAGTTGCAGAATGCATTGCCGTTAAGAGTTCAGGCTTATACAGTGACAGAAAGCCCAAAACTTAAATGCAGAATTATATTAATGATAGATTGAAATCCTTGGACCACTACACATCGACAAGTTTTTCACTGGCTTCCACGGTACTGTATTTCTGGCAAAACAAAAAAGGGAGGGACATGAACCATTTTGCCTCACAGGAACAAGTTATTTATGATTCCAGATTTGGTAGATCCTCTAGCCAGGATCATGCAAAAGCATTCCTCAGAAACTTCTGGATTATTCAGAAAAAACCCAGCTGTAAGAACTAGCCGTATCCAAATACAGCATACTCAAATAAGTTTCTGCCAGTATGATCTAGTGCCTAACCTCAACATAGGCCAATTCACACTCGGAGACCACCGAGTTACCACTTTTGTAGTCAGTATTTCCAAATTCTTAAGACTATTTCTGTGTTCTAGCATTGTAAGAGTATTCTTCCCTACTCCCTGTTCTCAGGACAGATTTAATTATTAGCAGTACTGTAAAACTTAGCTAAACACAAAGAAGGACACGTGAAAAATAAAGTCGAGGGCAAAAATTCATTGTTACTGCCTCTCAACCCCATCCATGTATGTATGCAGAATGAAAAATCTGTCACCCATACCTAAATGAAATTAAAAGGAAGGCTTTAACTTCAAGATTCTTTCCATGCACTAAATGTAGTTTCTGGAATTTAATTCTGACACATCTTCATTTCAGATCGGTACTACAGTTTGGATGTTGGCAAAAGAATAGCAAGACCTGTCACCGCTCTCACAAGAAAGACCGTATCCAAAGACTGGTACAACTGTCCTAGCAAGTGATGCACAGCAAAGGAGTTATAAAAAAGATGCCATTTGAATGTTGACATTTTGTCTGATTTTATTAATAAAGACATTGAAATGTCTGCACACAAATCTAAGTATAAAATGCTGCTTTAAGCTCTGGCTTCATTACACTAAAGCAACCACAGGCAAACTGGCACTTTCTATTCATATACACAGCTGTAATTACTTTACAGATTATTTAACTAATATTTCCTCTGTTCAGGCCTCCTCTGCCTCCCATTGCATGAGTTACACCTGTGTTGGGAAAGAAAGCAAATAAATTAATATAAATCCTCTTCACCCTTTTAATCAACCATTGGTACATGCAGTACTTCATCCTCCCATACAGAATTGCTGCTCCAGCAGGGCACTTCCTTTCTGATAAAATTGAAGGCCCCTCTCCCTCCCCTAGGGCCCGGCGATGGCGGTACATTATACTTCTGTCATTTAAAAGGGTGGTGTTGACTTGTGATCCTATCTCGGGCCCTGTGCCGAAAGAACAAGTATAGCATTCTTACCAGATCTGAAATCAATTAGTTCCTTCCTTTTGTTATTAAAGAAATGGTGATAGACTAGAAAGAAAACCTATCCTAGGTCCACCTCCTTGCTTTTCTTTTTTCTTTAAAATATAGATACTTAGATTTCAATGCTAGTATCAAGTCTTCTATAATGTTAAAATAATGCCAAACTGAATACAATTCATCCAAGGGTTCTTCTTAATACAGAAGTTGCAGGCAATAGTGTATTGTCGTGGTTCAACTCTATATTGCATTACAAAAATATGTAATACTTCCACAAACTTTTGTTGTGTGTGGGTTTTTTTTTTTGTTGTTCCCCCCCCCCTAAAATCAGTGTAAGACACAGTGATGTAATAACTGGAACCCTTAAGGTACCAAATGGGAAACTGGTATGTAGTGGTTAAAACAAGTATTTCTAAACTTATGTCCTATCATTATTTTTTAACATCTTCTTTTAAAACTTGGTGAAATTTAACACCTACTGCCATTTACCTTCTCTCCACGGATAAGAACCAAGTGCCACATAAGAAGAAAGTTTGCCTATCTAAAGAGCACTCAGACTAACACACTAAAACGAAACTACAGACCTCTTAGGGTAACATTCTGAAAGCGAGGGCAGGCATGCTCTATTATTCAATGTCTTACAAGCAAACACAGGCGTATAAAGCAGTACTTCATATATGGTCCCCACAGGAACAAAGTACTAAGAACTTGTTTGAAAAAGTCTGAATTTGTCAAACGACTGAATTTGAGCAGCCACGAACACTTACCCCTCTGTCTGTTGAACTGACGACCACGAACACCAGTTCTTAATGTCGGTGGCTGAAGTCTGACACGTCGAAATGGCTTAGGCTGATTACTGCTCGTGTCTGTGAAGAAGTGGAAACGCAGGAAAGAATGTCTGTGTCTAGTACAGCTTCTCACTGTTAATGTTTACATGATTTGATATGTATTTACTCTCGAATTTACTTTAATTTACCTTCATAATGAAGGTGCATCCTGATTCCATTGACAATTTCTCTGATATAAATAAAAGCCTCAAAACAAGTATGTTTGGGACTTCTTTCATCACCCTTGCTAGGTGGTAAATTGGTAACTCACTGTTCTTTTGATGATTTAATTGAATGAAAAAATATTTTAAAATGTAACATCAGACATAACAGTGGATAGAATCACCAAGGTACTAATAACTGTTGCTCCTTGAAGCATTATTCTTACTACGGCCTACTCTAGTTACTGTGGTCCAAGTAAAAATTGTCTGCCATTAAGACTACAGGCATCAAAACGTGATCCTTCTCTAGAAGTTCTATCTTATTTCGTGTTATCTTGGCTATCAGCGGTGCATGATGCCGCTCGAAAAAGTTCCCACACTTAATGAAATGGTATGAAACAACTGCTTCCAGCAATTAACCCGTACCTGCAGATGAACTAGAAGGAGGATCTTGACTAGTTGAAGGAAGATCTGACTCATCAGATGCTTGAACAGATTCTTCTTCTTGCTGGCTATCAATTTCTAGGCCTGCTTCTGAAGTAATTCTAGAAGAGAAGGAGGGGGAGGAAAAACATAGAAGTGTATTCACATTGTTTGAAAAAGCTCAGGAAAAAAAGCATTATCTTGGAGCAGGAAGATTCCTGTGCAAATGGCTTTCCCCAGAAATTCTCACTGGTTTTATTCTGTTTTGTCATGTCCCCCTGCCCCAATCATGAGAGATTTATCTGGTTTTTAGAAAAGTAACAATGTCACTTCCTTGCTATGCAGCCCAACTCCAGATGCATATTCAACATCCTAATTGCCTTTCAGAGAAGGTCATAGAAGCTATTTAATCACAATAACTAATCAAACTTAACGTGATGGTGGTGTGTAGGTTTAGACAGGGGAAGAACGAAGTGGAGGGACCACACTGAGCGGTTATGCCTAAAAGATCACACATTGGTGCAATATCTGAGTTATTTGGACTCTGCCTTCAAAAGGCAAAAACCAAAAGCATTATAGGTCTGGAAAAAAAAATTAAACATTCAATTTAGTTTAAATGCAGCTCACTTTTTTGTTATGTATTTTTATCTACCTTGGTTAGCATATAAAAACTGTTAGAACATGATAGCTAGAACTCATAAACTGTGGGAAATATCTGTTCTCTATTAGGAACAGATTGACTTGCTCTCCTATCGAGCTAAAAGCCTGTTCCGAACTACAGATTGTTCTGTAAACCGTTTAGTTCCTTTATGGATATACTTCTCATTCACCAAAGATTAGATGGTTTTGTAAGACACAAATATCAGATCTTAACATCAGAATACCCATCCTATGCTCTATCTACTCATAGGCAGATTATTGCAGTCCAAGCTGGTGCTGCATCAAGAAAACTGTGCGGCATATTTAACTTGCAGCAGTAACATTTAATTTTCTGATGACCAAACCACTTACCTCCTGCAATCAGTAGATAGAAGTTTAGGTGAATTGTGAACTACACACCTTTTATTATTATGCAACCAATAAAAATAGAAAGTAAAATACAGCATAAAATGATAACCTATCCCCCTTTAGATTTGTAATGTATTTGATCATAATACAAAATACAGTAATTATTATAAGTATTAAAAATTGCACTTGCAAAGTGGAAGATAAAATGATTTGCCTATGAAATTCTCAAGAACTGCTTATTCTCCTCCCCTGTGCTACATTTTTTGTACTTGCACTGCCTTAACCGAATGACTTCATTATATATGCTTGCTTTGTAACAAGGAGTCCTTTCCTCTATTAACAAACAGGAATGCTTTAGCCTCTACAAAACCCAGTCCTTCAAACCAGGGCCCTTACCATCAGTATTTGACTACTACAGAGCCCTCTGCATTCCGAAAACAATACAGAAATCTTTTTTTATATTAGCCATGTTAAATCAGGAGAAAATCAGAAGTAAAACTTCAGTTTTAGACGAAAAGGTCAGATCATACTACTTCACAAAATTACTAAATCCTGTTTGATCTGTCCTTTGTACCAGAACAGGTTAAATTTGAAAATGAATCACAGGCACACTTGGATGAAAACAAATCATTAAAACTAACATGACATCAAGTCTTAGTGAATCAAACAAGTCATAGTTTACCCTTCAGATTCTGCCTCTGCAAAAACTTCATCCCCATCATCACCCGCTCCAGCCTCTGTAGTGGTGGACAGATTGCCAGTAGATGTTGTAACCATTGGAACGGACTGAGAAGCATGCTCTGACGCGTCAGCCGATGCACTTTCAGTAAAAACTGTCACTGTACGGGAAAGGTAGTTTAATAAACATTGAGTTAGTTTGAATTTCCTACAGAAGATCTGTGGAAATATTAGGCACGTCGGGGAAAGGGCTACTGAATACTCCTGCTGTAGCAGTAAGCACTAGAACAACAATTATCTAATTCTTTTCTGGAAAGTCAAGGTTTCCAACTTCTACTTCAGCCTGCAAATTTCTTGCCACTTACCTGGTGCTGCTACTTGTAATGGTGTTGTGGGAACGCTACGACCACCTGATTCCTCCTCATGAGCAAGGAATAGTGGGGTTTCATACATTCCTAAACCTGCAACACAAAGTTTTAGTGACAATTAAAATAGCCAGCTAAAAAACAGATTAGCCGCCTTCTCTCTGTGTGCTTGATGAAATCCAGTGATTTGTACTTAAATATTGAGATTTTTGTTACTTTAAGCTGTTTTGACTTAATGCCAGAGCTAATTATAATTTATTAAAAGGTAAAATCTTGATGAAAATATTTCTATTTGTTTTACTTTCATCCTTTTCTTATGCCATTACTCTACGGTGAGCTTTCTTCAAAGAACAACATACTGTTCCATGCTGACAGGGATGCAGGGGAAAGAGACTGATTCAGGACAACAGCAAAACAATATAGACCAATTGCCTGGCCATCTCTTAGCAGGTAGGGATAGATCCCAAAGATTTCTTTGCATTTGCTGTTTTCCCCTTTTATTTTACTACAGGAAAGCCACAATCAATTATTTAAGAGTCGCAGGTTTCCACACTTCAACAAGGACCTGAAGTAGAATTGCAATTTCTTGACTGCGTTATTTGTTTTTCACTCTAGCAACCATGGAAAAGAAAGTACAGAAATGGTTTACCTCCTTGCGATGCAAGCTGACCCAGATCAGAGTGACTTGAGCTAGTTTGTGGCATATCTTCAGGGGGTCCAAATCTGAATCTAGGAACGCCAGCTACCTGGGGGGAACTATCAAAATAAAGATATAAGCAATTCTGCAATTTTTCCAATGATGGGGGACGGAGAAAAGAAAAAAACATAAAATACAACTTTCCGACCAAACCAAGAGAATAAATTATGCAAGAAACAAAATGAATTAATACTGACCATAAAAATCAGCTAAACTACTGCTAATTAAATAGCAAATATTTTCTCAAGCTTACTTGGACTGCATCCAAAAATCAGTAGAACAGTCATGAAGAGAATATTCTTTACTTATTCATCCTATGAATTCTCACCATTTTACGTAGACTGCGGAACATGTCCAGAACCGTCCCAAATCCAAAAATGGAGATAACTTTTCCACTTTTTTTGTAATATTGGAGGGGGGACAGGCAGGGAAGGAAATGAAATAGAAGAACCTATTTTTTTTGCTTATTCTCTTAAATCAGTAAGTTACCATACATTGGAGATGATCTGCCTCCTAATTTGCTGATAATTTTCATGATACACAGTTCAAATAATGATTACTTATTTGCAGATGCAGTCATCTATCACGTTTTAGTACATTACTCCAACCACAAGCTCACTTCATTTGAATTTATTTTCATTCTACTGAAAAATGTAAAGAAATAGATGCCATTTTTTTTTCTTCTACTTACTGAATGGCTTCTGCAAACCCATCTGTACGATGTGGAACTACAAGGGTTGGTGTGCTTGGAACTGTTCTATCCTCATCATCGAAGAAGTGTTGCTGCTGGAAAAAAAAGAGACTTACATGAGAGCCTACGATGTATTTCCAGTTTCTACCAAATCAAGTTAAAGGTTGGTTTGCTTTTTCCACATTGTCCAGCAAAACAAAGACAGATTTAGCTCTAACAAAATTCTTATCTAATTTCAGGCATCTAAATCTGTGCTAGTTATATAGATCGCCCTTACAGGCAATTAAAAAAAAAAAAACAAAACCAAATCAAAATAAAATGCATACACTTGCAGGGCACCTATCTTTCAAAGGATTTTTAGACATCTACTCCAGGAGGTCATTGTATCATTGAAGTGCCACATCCCCCTGTTGACTACAAAGGAATCTCAGGGTGACTCACTCAAATATACAGGAATCATCTGACTTAATCTGGATTGCTGTAATGCACCTACCATATGGGATTTTTCACATATCAAATAGTCTGATCCCTACAGACTTGAGTCCTTTGTTCTGACATTGCCTACAAAGCCAGAAACCTCAGTTTTGTCTTCCCTTATCCTTCATAAGGCATTCTCTTTACCTCCCGGTCTTCCTCTCGTACCTTTCAAACCTCTCTCTCCAAAATATTCCTAAGCTCCCTCACGTCCAGGCAAAAATCAGTAGGTACTGGGGCCAGTTCCAATCAGAAACTGAACAACAAGTATATGCAAACCGGGTAGAATCAAAAACTGAGCTGATGCCTTTGATCTCAGAAAAGGTACTTTTTCAGCCAGTCTTTCTCCCCTCCCTCACCGAACTTGTATTCGTTCTGTCAAGTACAGTTAATGTTGGATTAAGGGTTCAAAATTAGCTGAAGGTGACAGACAGAAAGCATAAATGGATTAGCCTTGTTCCCTTAGGATGAGACTGAAAATGGTTCCTCCCTGCCCCCAGTAATATAGCCAATTTAAAGACTGATTCTAAGAACCAGTAATTAAAACTGCCTTGGACAAAACCAATTCAGTCTCTTTTGAAGAGCTTTAGCTTCCTGGGACTCTTCTAGCCTTCCATTAATACAGAAATTAACAGGACCAAGATATTATCTGTAAGGCTACAGAAACCATCCAATGTCTGAAGTCAGTAGCTAGACTTCTTTAAAAAACAAAATAACACCAAAGAGTTATGAATGCTGCCTCAATGCAGGTTTTCAGTAGTAGACTTTTGTATACTTACCATCCCACCTATACCAGGAGTTAGCTGAAGTCCACGCCCCACCGACTGTCTTCGAGTCATCTGGATTCTCTTTAGCGTAAAGAAAAAAAGTAGTATGAACGCTTTCCTGGCATTCTAATACCATACAATTGTTCAATCAGAGCCAAGTATAGTGGCTAAATGAGTAAGTGTAACAATTACATGTCAGTGTACAACACTGCTCAGTACAGGCATATCTGCTGCCTGGTCTAACTACGAAAAAGAACCATGTAGGTTTAAATTGTGGGTAAGTGACAATACTATTTTACTCAACTTTCTACTGAGGACAGAAAACTTGAACACAGAAATATTGTGGCCCCAGGCCTCTGAACAAGTTAATGGTAAAGGATGTATCAGTCAGGATATTTTTTCAAAATTCAGGTTGTGATGTTTTCATTTATAAAATCTATAGTCTACATCATAGCATGATCATGGGTCATGATCACTGACTGTGAAAGGTTTAACTTAGAAAATGAATGGCAACACTCCTTTGCCCAATCTGCATTGAGACAGAGACTAACCAAAACTCCTGCCAACCTAAGTTACAACCTGTTCAAGAACAGCTTTTGTAGTGCAAATATCAGCAGTCACTGACTGAAACAACACTGTTATAATGACCCAAGATACAAATCCGTCAGGAGTGCCTTACTGCTTTCAATGTCCCCTCTCCAGCCATAAGCTGCAGGATGTGACGTGTTAAGTCAGTTTGCTCAGCTACCATTTTTAGGATGCTAAAGAGATGTCATCTATTTTTACAATACTTTGTAAGTAAAGTACTTTGTTTTTACTTAGAAGTCATACAGTAATTTTTTAAGTCTTCTGAATGTCTAGAGATAGTTTGTACCTGTACTGGAGGACCCAGTTCTTGAGGAGGAGCATGAATAGTTAGTCGTGGGGGCAGTGGATGTGGTGGTCTGCGTGGTGACTGTGGGGGCCGAGGGGCCTGTCTCTCCGAAGCAGATGATGGCTGCTGTTCTCTTGAACTTTCATGAGGAAAGGTGGACTCTGCAGCACTTGTACTACCTTCTCCTAAAACATACAGAAGCATAGATGAGTAAACCCATGCTCTCCAGACTGAGTTGAAAACATGAAGGCAAGTCTTCACATTCTGCCACCATGTTAACACAGACATTTTTACTCTGGCAAGAGTGGGCACAGCTAAGTATTGCTAGTTAAAAATCACTTTGAAGAGGAATTGTGCCAGCTACATCAACACCAGCACCAAAACAAACTATTGATTATTCAAGTGCTGATCTAGAGAGAGGAGATTCATCTACTGAACCACCAACAGCAGTTTCCATAGTGACCAGAGCTGGCAGGGTTTTCAAAGGAGTATAGAATATATCCAGAAAATAACATTTCAAAAGAATCTACGCTTCAGGTTAAAATGGTCTTTAGCATTTCACCTTATATTCTTTTAAGTGCATATTTTAACACATGCAAAAGAGCTTCTACATTTCCCCCCCCCTTACAGACACAGACTTTGAAGAAACATGGAATAACCATACCACTGTTTTGAGAATCGGCTGCCCTCTGGTTGCTTTCACCTCCTCCCATGCTTTCCTCAGTTTCTGTTCCAGGATCTGTACCGTCAGCACCCTAAAAAAACCCCCACATAAACATAATATGACAGCATTAAATGACTTATAGGCTGTAAAGAGGATATAAAAGCAGTAAAATGTATTCAGAAAGTAAACAAAGTCAAATCTATGAAAATCTTAAAATATTTCTGCAAATATCTACAAAATCATGTAAATGTGTACAAATGTATGAAATTTCAGAAGTTTTACATATCTGTACATACACAAATGTGAACAATGTGGCCATCATCACCTAATAATAATAGACAATTAAATGTCCAGCTTTTGAAGAAACTGCCTTACTGGCTTTTCAACTACAGTATTTGTTTCTGGCTCCTGTACTTTGCATTTTCATTCAGCCCTTTTAAACATTCAAAGGTGATTTGTCTTGTGAAAACACAGAAACTACTATCACCTACTAGCAGCCTCAATTTTCTAGGATGAATTCGCACTAAGATTTTCTCTTTCAAGTACTCAAATCTGTGCAAATCTGTGCCTTACACCACCAATTTATTCCAAGAAATTTAACTGGCTTTATATAAAAAAAGGTACAAATCTCACCTCAGCATCATCTGCTTCATATCCATCATTACCATCAGCACTACCAGTTCCTTCATTACTGTCATCACCTTCATCTCCCATCCCTGTGTCTTCATCATCATCCTCGTCTTCCTCTTCCTCATCCTCATAGTCCTACGAAAAAAACATAAAACCACCTTACGGAAGTGTGGAAAGGATAGTGGAATAATTTCACATGTTGAAGTGGTACACAGAAAACATCTGTCTGTGGATCTCTTTCTGAAGATATTCAGCATTTATTATGCACAGAGTAGCTGTATGTATTTTTTGATTGCTGTGACCTTGGCTGGCTGCCAGACACCCATCCTGCCACTCCCTCATTCTCTCCAACAGGACAAGGGTAGAGAATAAGATGGAAAAGCTTGAGGGTCAAGATAAAGGCAGCCAGATCACTTACCAAGTGCCATTACGCACAAGACAGACGCAACTCGGGGAAAATGAATTTAATTTGTTGCCAATTAAAAGTAAGTGTTGGATGGTGAGAAGCAGACAAAAAACTAGAACGCCTTCCAAACTTGACGAATGGGCCCGCATGAACCTCATGAGGTTCAAC
>NW_010542149.1:0-1006 GCF_000687285.1 Phaethon lepturus
GGGGCTGCTTTCCTTTTTTTGGCTGGGGTTGGTTTTGGTTTTTTGTTTTTTTTTTTCTTTTTTGAAGGGCAAGTAATGTTAACAATTATTCTTCCATAAAGCTGGACAAACCTATTTTAAGCAGGGACTGACAAATTTTTAAGGGCAGCTTTTAAAGGCAAACTGGTAACGTCTTGGAGTCCATCCATGTAACAAACTGTCAGAACTCGCGCACGGTACCAGCGCACATCGCTGCTGTGCTTCGGTTACTCAAGTAACTGTGGTACGTCGTAAACCTCGATTCTTAAAACCTGTGACTACCTTCCAAATGCAAGACGCTTCCAGTAACGTATCAACTAGTCAGCCCTTCAAATTCCTAATAATCTGTTCTCTACTTTCATCCCCCCATCCCACTAAAGGGACATGTCAAAATTTCAAATGACTACCCCCACGTTAAGAAATATGGACAGCTTGATACATTTCATTAAAAATACTTACTAACAAACATGCAGTTTATTACCTTTCAGCATAAAATACATCTACGGTAAGGTTCTCCCAAATGGAAAAACTGACCGCAACTGCATTCCTTGTTCAATGCTATGAAACAACACGGGAAGTTAATTATTTGTGTTACCATTAAAAATAAAAATTAAAAAGAAAAAAAGAAAAAAGAAAAAAAGGCAATTTGAAGAGCTTCTTTAGATTTTGGAGAGATGATTTAATTCAGCTGCATTTCTGCCAGTAATAAAATAGTCTCTTACAGAAAGATGAAGAAAACATATTCCCGAAGTCTGGGTAGAGATTCTTTACTGGTTCACCTCCTCCTAAAATTCAAATCCCACGTTCCCAGAGATCATCTACATTTTTCGGCAGGACTGGAATGGGGAGGGAAAAGCTGCTGGAAGTAAAAATTTTAAATAATAATCGCAGATGGACCCGAACAGAAAGTGAAAAACGTTACCGTAAGGCTAGAGAAACATTTATTTAATCAAACCAGAGGTTCTGTTGGGACTGGAGGAATGTTGCA
>NW_010542150.1:0-5965 GCF_000687285.1 Phaethon lepturus
GAGGGCGCGGGGCGCGCTGGGAAATGGAGTCCCGCCGCCCCCCCCGGACAACGGCCGCAGCCCTTCGGAGGAGCTGGGCCTCGGCCGCTGCTGGGCGGGCCGCGCTAGCGGGAGCCTTGGCTTCTCTCCTTTCCCTTGCCCCGCAAACCTAGCCGCAGGCTGTGAGGCAGCCCCTGGGGAGCCGGGCGGCGAGCAGAGGAGGCAGAGGTGGCCATATCTCTGCGCAGCCACTCCGGCCACTCAGCACAAATCGCACTTTACAGACCCATCAAGTGCCACACCGGTGCCATTTATAGTGCCTTACTGCCCATATCCATGCACTCAAATTTCCCAGACTACTTGCTTGTCGCCAATAATTTGTATTGTGTTAAACCTTGGTTGTATCTCATGCAGCAGATTTCAGGTCAGCTTGGCCGTCACTGAGGACTTTCAGCAACTGAATTTGCATTTGTCGATGATTTCTAGCTCGTGTTGTTTTTTTAAGAGCACAGACCATAAAATATTAAGGAAAATATTCCTGGCCAAAGTTACAGCCTGTCTGCACATTAGCAGTACAACTACTTTTATACCTATGAACATGTATTTAAACCACAACAGCAAGATACGTTAATGTAAAAGCACATTTCCCTGAAGGTAACACAAAACTTAGAGGCTGATTCAGCCCCGTATGGCTGGTGTATGCTCAGCACACAGAAAGCCTTATCCTTGGCAGTAGGAATTACCATGTTGCAAACCCAAAAGTCAGTTAAAGCATTTCCGTTGCACTTTTACCATGAACAGACGTTTTGTTAGGTATTTCTTGCAGAATGCACTCCATAGGCAACATCTCCTGAAGTCAGATACCCACATGGGGCTCCTGAGAGCTCCTCAGGAGAACACCGACCATCTGCCTCATTTCATAGGTACCTATCTCATCCAACCACCTCCATTTTGACTACAAAGCTCTTTTGACAGAAAGGCACAACGCAAAAAGCCTGCACTGCAATGGAAAGGCACCGGCACTTGGGAACCGCAAACCATAGTAACTAGCCTGTTCTCTGGCTGGTCCTCCATTCCCATTAGAAAGGCACCCAAAGGTCAGGATGGGACTTCAGGAGATGTTGCCTACGGAATGCATTCTGCAAGAATACCTAAGAAAACGTCTGCTCATGGTAAAAGTGCAAAGGAAATGCTTTAACTGACTTTTGGGTTTGCAACACCATAATTCCTATATCTTATTCTAGAGTTAAATTTCAGTGCAACTTGAGAAAGTGAACATGTCATTTTCACAGACTATTATTCAACTTTTTTATAAAGAGTATAGCAAAATGTCACATCAGGGCACTATAGAACTGCTTGCAAACAAAAGTTTATTATATCCTAAATACTACTGCTAATTTTTAAAATAATGTTTTTGATCTTGAAAATATTAACGGTGATTAAAGTTATGTTCTAACACCTTCAGCTGTTTTAAAATATGTAGTTGCTCCAGACACATCTTCAGTGCTATATACCTAATTAAGCAGTGAACTGAAGTGCCAATTTATCGCTTCTTGAAAGAGCTGTTTTCAGTGCATTTTCTTTCATCTCTCCTTTATTGAGCATTTATTGGTTTTGACTCATTCTAGCATGTTACAGCTATCAACACCTGTGCCCATTTAGGAATGAATTCCAGTACAAATCATAGTGAGTTGAATAGACATCTCAAAGATGCATCACAATTGTTGCAATATTTTTAGAAACTCAAACAAGGCAACAAAGAACTTCAGTAAAAATGATTTAAATAACAAATAACTTATCTTTATAAACAGCTTATCTCCTTGAGAACAAAGAATAAACAAGGCAACAAGAGCTGTTTTTTCTTCCATTATTAACTCAGATCACAATACCAATGGGTGAAATGTCAAGAATAATTGGAGAAAATGACAGCATAATCTTCAGCAAAAACATCTGATTTATTTAAATTGTCACTGTCTTTTTCTTAACCTTGTTATCCAAGGCAGCACAGAAAAAAAATTCCCATTTGGGTCTATTATGACATCTTCTACCTAAGTGAATAAACCCTTTGCAATGCTATGAGCCTCTATACACTGTCAAACTCTGAAATGCCACCATACACTGTACTGCACACCCCAGGAACTGAATCTGCATTGGCTATAAGCACATGGCAAAACCACATTTTGGTGTTAATCTAAACGAACAGGACTTTCAAGTATACTTCTGTTGATTGGTATGTTTCCATAGTACTGTGGTACGTATCTGATCCACAGATACAGATCCATTCCATGGTACGTTTGTATACTTCATTCCCTGTACTTGTCCCTTTGCTCAACTCCAAAAATATGATATTGCAACTGCGTAGAAATTAAACTGACACTTGTTCAACCCAGTTGCATTATTAGTCTGCCAGCTAGACAAAAGTATAAGTGATCTTTAACAGGAATAAAAATCAGGTGTATAATAAAACTCCTCTTAGTGGTACAAACTGCACTCCTAGAAATCCTGATGTGCTGAACCCTATGGGGATGTATGTGTCCTAGGGTCTTTGGGTCTCTGCCAGACCCTCTCTGAGTTTCTGCAGAGGGAGGGCTGGGTTTACCTGCCTGCAAGGCTCAAAGATATTCCCACCATGGGAAACATCTCTGGCTCCCATACATAAATGTACTTTTGACCTAAGACCGTTCAGCCTACTCTTTGAAAATTGATTTTGTGGCTAGTTTTCATCCACCCAGTTTCCATCAAAAGTCATTTTTCTGGGATTATGTCAGAACACTCTAGGGTAAACTTGATATTAACCTCATCTATTTCAAGACAATCAAATACGCTATTAATAGTGTATGTTGCTTATAAAGCCTCACATTAATAAAGCTGCATAAATGTTCCCAAACATATATTAAAATGTGGATATTACAAATTATATTGGTAAGCTTAATATTTTTATCTGGCAGACAAATACGCAAGGCAGATATTCAAACACCATGTTTCAAAGCACTGGCAGCTAATGCAGGGATCAGGAAGCAATTTTTCCACATAAAGCATCGCACAATTCGTTCAATGCCTTGTGAGTTTTGCCTTGTCCTCAGTCAGAATTCCCCAGAAGTTTTGACAAAATATGCCTGTGTTGTCTAAAATGTGTTAACCTGGGCACTTGTCAGGAGGCTGGAGAGTCCTAGCTGGATAATAGAGAGATATGGTTTCCTTTCTAGTTAAATGTTACTTTTTCTCTTACGAAGAAACAAACAAAAAACTACTTGAGAGGTATTACTATACCAAATTTAAGAATTAATCGTCCGTTAATACCTGCTTCTGTGGGTTCATGCTATGAGACTCTGGTATTCATATTGCCACTTTTAGTTATGCCAGAAAAATTTTGTGTCATAGTTGAATAAATAATGTATAGTAACAAATCCATGAGTACCTAATCTCTTGGTTGTTACTCTAAATGCCTGATTTCTTGCATCTAGTCTTTGCACCTAAAAACACAGCTGCCATCTCTCCTTCCAGATTTGAAATTTGGCACAAAGTTCATGTCAGAAACAGAATTAAAACTTTATTTTCTGAATTTATGCTCACCTTCATCCTGACAGAAGAACCTCTCTAGCAAGCAGAAACAACTACAGATAGTATAACTCCAGCCTCACGGATCACAAAAAAACATCTGAAACACAATTCAAAATAAAAAAATGCATTTTCTGAGGGTTGGAAAGAAACAAGGAGGCTCACAGGACTCTGATTTTCCCCCACCTTCATTCCTTCTCTTTGCCTCATTAGCCAGTGTGGCATGCCTGCTTTCACATGATGTAAGGGGGACTAGTCATGAAGCAGGGCATCTTCCTCTTTGTCTCCCAGGTCAGAGGATTTGTATCTGACCTCAGGGAAAAAAACAAAGATAGGAGACCTTACCAAATCACTGTAACCTCCTTACTTAGCAATGCTGTTGACACATGGGCACTAAAACATTCACTCCCTGTAGCTTCTCTCTGTACAGCTCTCCACCATCAGTTCTGTTAGGAAAAGCAGACAGAACAGTGGTGCTAAGATGGTATGCCGTGAGAAAAGCATTCAACTTAAGCCTCACTGTTACTATTTACTCAGCTTGAGAACAAATTATATTCTTGATTCATCACAGGCTTACCAACTTCCCAAATGTACAGTATTACGCACTTTTTTGTTTCTCTGGAATAGATAATGAAACCAGGCTTAGCCAGGAGGCAGACAATACGTTATACTTAAGACAATACCAGTGCTCCGACATATTTTCTCATTTGCAGTCAGATGTGATATTACAGGTTGTATAACAAACAAAAGCTTATCCAGATGCATACATACATAATCTCAGTAGAATTAATGAGTTTTTTCTTGCCTTGCTGCAAGACCAGTTTAATAACTGGTATAAGTCAGGTAAGGCTCCCTTTCACTCCCATTTTGTAAACTCTGTCAGCCTAATTTCTGTTATATAAGTATAATGTGAATAGCTGGCAGCTATTAGCATAAAGAAAGGAAGTAAGGAAGGTGCACTACTAAGGGGGAAAAATAATACTGGAGGAGTGATGAGCAAGAAATTCATCACAGAAACTTACAGAAGAGTTACCAAGCAAACGACCTACAGCATACTGGTTATGTGCATGGGGTGTTTTTGTACGTCTCGACTTTCTGATATCTTTTTATTAACATAGACAACTGCTAACCAAACTTGCCAGATGCTAACTTTGAGTCTCTCAGATGTAATCTGTGGGAAGCCTGCCATTTTGCCTACTGCCTAGATGCAGATTTTTAGGAACAATATAACTAGTTTTACTACAGTCTTATTCTACCTGGATAGTAATGGAGCATCACCAGAACTCTTTCATAAGTAAGTAAGGAAAATGATATATGCATTTAATCATTGGAAGGGTATTGTTAACAGATATAAAAAAATCTAGGAGAACCCTGAGATGATAAGAGTAATTTAGAAACATTAACCGTGGATTAACATAATTTCTATTCACTGATGCACTCCTAGGTGCATCGAGGAGGCAAACATTCCACTTCTTTTGACAACATTTCTCTTATTGTAATACACCATCTGCTTGAATCAGGTACGGAAGAATCAAAGACCATGTCTTGGAAGGGAAGAATTCCATCAGCTCTTCTTCTCCCTTTCTCTCATTCTCTTTTTTTTTTCCCCTCTCTCCAAGTTACTAAAATACCTTTTTTTTACAGTATTCTGTAAACACAATTTTCCTTTCCTAACCTTTAAAAATGAAATGTGAACAAACTCTTCATCTTTGTAAGCTACGAGGATATAAAATCTGGGTTAGTTGGTTACACTGCTATGAAATGCATATAATTTGTGAAAATTCAAGAAATTTTAAAAGCTTTAATGCTACTACAGACAACATTGCCACCTTGCTTGCGGCTTGGGTCAATAATCTGTGAAAACTGTGTTTTCAACACGGAGCTTTTGGTAGGCTTCTCCTCCAGCCTACATTCGTACCTGGCTGATTCCTTTTGCCTAACATCCCACATATACAGCATCTCCTAGCCAGTCCTTTCACCCTGGCTCTCACCGTTTCGTATCTTGGTCGCAGCATTGCCTTTTTCCCTCACCTCAATACATACAGTTTTGTTCATGTCCGCTGGCAATACTATTGCAAAGATAGTTTCTTATTCTCTAATTCCTAGAGCTAGGTTATGTTCCCAGCTAATATACCAACCCAACCTACCTGGAGTTCCGCACCTGTAAGGAACTGCAATCCCTCCTTTCTGTACTCTTTAAGGGCCACGGGTGAAAAGTTGCAGCCGGGAGTAACGCACTATTATTGCCATGTGTTGTTAAACCATTATTTGGGTTAAAAAAAAAGTTACAAAAAACCGGTTAGGTTTGCTGCTGCGCTGACTGAATGGCATCGTCGTTGTCTGCCTATGCTCCTAATCCCTGCTACCGCATCAACAGAGGCCCCCGCCTCGGCCTCACCTGGTGCTGGGCCCAGCCAAGCCGCCCCGA
>NW_010542151.1:0-11720 GCF_000687285.1 Phaethon lepturus
CTGATAGTGTGTGGGAAATGATTACATCAGTCGGAGGGAGGGCTAGGATTGGTCTACACGGTGTGGTTTGATTCACTACCGCAAAGATTGCGTGTAACCCTTTGAGTGGAGCTCTGGCAGAGTTGTTTCCCTCCCCAGAAACAGTCCCCATAGCCGGGGCTACGTGACAGGTAGGGCACGGCCGTCTGCCGACACCGCCGGCACCCCGGGCGCCCGGCCGCGCTGCGAAGGGCCGGCGGAGGCAGAGCACAAACTCTCTCTCAAGAGGCAATCTCTATTTAAAATGCCATCTTGTTCTTCCGACTGCTGCCTTTTACGTGCCGTTGAGGTAAGATTTCTACCCCCACACACCCCATCGAATTACCCTCCAGGTTTTTGTTAGGTTCGCCTGCTCTTGGCGAGGATGCGGAGCGTTTCGAACACGGAGTTGATTTACGTCTCGGACCTGCGTGTTCACCCAGAGAAATAATTTTGCGGCAAGTGTCGCTCGCTTGAGCAGAACAATGCAAAGAGGAAAGCGTCTGTATCATTCAGGAGGTGGGGAGAAGGTTCCTGACTTGTTCTTTCATCTCCGTTAATATTTAGGATGTGCAGCGGGTGCACACTGGGTTTCGAGCTACTTTCAAACTGGGATGAAAAGAGAAGTCGGGGCAGGGAGGGAGGTGCGTGGACCGTGCGAGCTTAATTTATCCGCCGGGGAGCTGCAAGTGGGACTTCCCCGAGCAAAACGATCAAAAGTTAGAGGGGAGCAAGAGAGCCATTTTTAATCTTCGGGGTCTTGGCCTGCTCCGCTGTAAGTGTCCGGAGGCCTCCTGAGGAGATCGCGAAGAAAATCGTGCGTGTTTGACAATGCAATTTCTCTTGCCTGCTGTTGCCAGAGTACTCTCCCAATACTGTTTCACGTTTGCTTACCTCACACAGCTTTACTCCGAACCTACTCTCACTTCTCCTGTGTATGTGGTCGTACAAACCCTGCTGAATCTTTGTTTAGTGCAGGGAGGTGTTGGGGAGGGGGGAGGGGAAGCAGGGCAAGGGGGCATCGAGGGCAAGTGTTATCAAGTGAATCATCCATGTCATTTGTCCTGGCTGCCAAGGTGCTTGGAACCCTCACGCCAAGAGGATGCTTTTCTACGATAGCTGTGTGGTTTGCCTATGTCCAGAGCTGCTGATCTGTAAGTGTACCCTTTATGTTGCAGGATGTAAAAGTCTTTAGTGAAGATGGAACAAGCAAAGTGGTCGAGATTCTAGCAGACATGACAGCCAGGGACCTCTGTCAGCTGCTGGTTTACAAAAGTCATTGTGTGGATGATAACAGCTGGACTCTAGTGGAGCATCACCCTCACCTAGGATTAGGTAGGGAGCGGTCAAAGGGGTGGCATGGTTACCTGGGAACATAAAATATGTGTGATTCGTATTAATGTGCTTCCAGCCAGAACGTTTTCTTTCTACTGCTTTTGTTTGTACAATTAGCTCAAGTCACATACGTGCTTTTTGTGTATTATAGTTTGATGTGTTAAGCGTTCAAGCCATTTTAAGTCCTTTTCTTATTTCCCATCCTCTGGTTTTTTTATTATGAAAAAGAAAAATAATTGTCTAATCTTCCCGCTAGCGCTCTGTTGCTACCTTGCTGTGTCTGAAGCTATTGCAAATAAACAGCTTAGGCAAATTAAGCTTGATCCTTCGAGTACCGGTCCTGTGAAAGAGCTCAGCTCATCACCAGCTGGGAGACCTGGGTGAACAGACTCAGCTTTGCATACCTACAGTAACGCTTATGAAAGCTAGACATGCTGAGGCGGGGGAGGGGGGTGCCTAAACTTGACTTCAGGCAGGGGGGAAAAATGGTGGCACCAACCCCCAAATCCATGGGCAATTTCTGGACCAGCAGTGGCATCTGCTCTCCAGGCAGCAGCTCCTCAGCCTGATTGAAATTAAGGTGTCATGGTTACAGTTTCAAGAAGGCAGCAAGAGGAAGAACTGTGGGGAATTAAATAACACTGTGCATTGGTTTAATTACAGTACCTGAAAGAATCTTATGTTATTCAGTCTTGCTTTTCCTGTTATTTTGTGGCACTAATTAGTTGCAGGGCTCTGCTGTGCAGCTTGCAACTGCGTATCGCTCAGATACACTATCTGTAATTCTATGTAGCATACAATAACGCTTTAGAAAGTGTAGCGTTTGGAGTATTAGTCGATACACTTCACGGGGAATTTTTTCTCGAAAATAGAGAAAGACAAATCATAGGCTGCGATCACCGGCACTGGAACAGTGAATGCTATCTGTAGCTAACAGAGGGGTTTTATGTCTAAAAATGTAATTCAGAACCCTTACAAATAAAAAACGCAACTATTTGCTGGAGATGTAATGCTCTAAACCGATACTGTTAAACACAGATCAATTGGCTGCTCTACAGAGTAGCACTCAAAAAAAAAAAAAAAAAAAAAAAAAACAACCCCAAACAAAAAAAAAACCACACCAAATAAAACCAAATTATAGGATGTCCTGATTATTTAATGGTTTTATTTGGTATCTCTCTTAATGTAGAAATACGTGAAAAAATTAAGATGAAACACTCGTCTATATACGTCTGTGATATACTTTCAGTTCTGAGGACATAGGATGAGGTGAAAAATTAACGTATAAATTACAGAATCTTTATCTCTGTAGCTTAATATGCCACATGTGTGCTGCTAATAACCTTTACAAATTTTCAGTTTTATCAATGCTCATTAAACTACCAGGCTTTCTTTTTCTATATTCTCTTTCCCATCGTTGCTGATTACCAAGGTATTGTGTAAACAGAAGCCTTCTCCTTTGTAACCAACATCCTTCTCCTGCCAGATTCATTCAATGATGCCACAATTCAGTGTTTGTGACATCACAATAGCTTCCATGGTGACTAATTGTGCTGTCAAACTCTGGTGTGTGACATCTCTGAATGAATCGGGCAGGAGGCTGATTAGGAAATCAAAAGCTTCTGTTTACACACAAATAACTTGGTAATTAACAATGATGGGAAAAGAGCAAGATACTTATCGGGCTGCATTTATATACATGGGGACCTGCCTGCCTTGGACCTCTGATTCACACTGAAACACAAAGCGGGGTCCCGGCTGTCCCAGAGAAATGGGGTGCCTAGGTTGGGGCTTCAGTAGCCGCCCAACCTTGTTCTGCAGGGATGGCTCCAGGGCTGTCCTCTCTGGGCCATGGCAGTGGAGCTGTGTGAAAAGTAACTCAGCCTTTGAGGGTGTAAAGAGAACAGAAGCATCAGAAAAGATGTAATGATACAGATTTCACGTTTCTGAAAGGTTGTTGCTGGAAAAGGGAGTAAAAGAGTTCATTTAACAGGAGACAACACCACCCAGTTTCTTGTATTTGAGGTCCAAAGTATACACTATGACATATTCAATAAACTTTAAATACCAACTCTCACGCGTCCACCCAGTTTTGGTTGCAGTTTGAATTTTCTCTTATATGGCTGCTTATTTCTTGGCTTCTCAGTAGCTTAAATGCTTCCCTGTATTTCAGAGACTGTCAGTTCAAGGTGGTAATCTGCCTGCACCTTAGCTGAAATTACTATCAATTGTCTGATGTTCCATATTTTTCCCTTTAGAACTAAGAGTGCTTGCAGTATATCTGATGTAGTATGATACTTAGCAGTGTAACAAGAAATATCGTTTAAGAACAGTGAGAGTTCTGTGTTTCCAGAAGACCTTATTTCTTACACGAGATGTCTTTGCTGACTTAATGCTGTAGGTGGTAATCTTGAAGCCCACCAAAAAAGGAGAGTTCCTTTATTGAGTTCAGTATCTTTTTTTTTTTTTCCTCCTGGGCTTGCCTAATATTACTTTCCAAAAGAGCTCAGTTTGCAGAACCTGTTCATCTTTTTACTGTTGGACAGACTGAGGACAAGAGCAAATTTAGAGTCAGCTGCATATTTATCACTATTGGTGATCTTCTAGGTCACAGTCTTTAACGAACCTTCACCTGACTGCTTACTTTGCACACGTAGTCAAGTGTATTCCAAATAACACGTGTGCCTGCAAATAACTTCAGACATCTATTGGACTGCACAAAGTGTTTGTGTTCTCACTGGAGGCAATGGTGTGACAGTTTATCATCAGACTTGCTTAGATTTAACATGTGGAAATGGTTCCCGCTGCACTGTATCACTAGCATCTAAAACACTTCATGGTCAAGATTTAAGCAGTCTGTGAAAATTGAATTGGTCCCATTACTTTGTTTGCAACTAGAAATACACCTAACTGGATCATGAAATGTGGTATTCTCCCTACGTGCTACTGCATGCTTAACTATCATCAATTTAGGATGAGGACTGAGATACCTGTATCGGACAGTAACAGAAATAATAATACTACTAATGGAGACAGGCTGTCATGATAGTATGTGCCTGGACACTGAAAGAAATCCTGCCTACAGACCTCATTTTTCCAGCTCCAGAATTGACTGTACATCTTATTTAATATAGTTGAATCAGGAAAGAAGAGTAGTAGGGCTCTGAAATATCTGTAGAGCTAGAAGAAAGAATCGCTGCATAGTTTCGTACGTAGATTTTCTTGTTTACACATGCATTGAATTTGATTTGCCTTAATCTTAACAAATTAAAAGTGGAACAGTTAGATACTGTACTTGCAAAAATACAAAAACGGGATGGACTATTTCACGCTTTGGTCCACCTGTCGTTTGTAGTCATTTTCTAATTGGGCATTTTGGGCCATGCCTGCGAGTTGTTCATGATGGAATCCAGCTCCTTTTCCCATCTTGTATCAGTTTTACAGTTCTGTGTAAGTTTAGACAGCAACACAGGGCAATTGGGGTGTGTGGGGGAAGTCTGTCCTATTGTTCTAGGAAGAGTGTAGAGACTGAGTTGAGCCTATCACATAAACTAAAAGGAGATATTTTTGTCTCTTCAGCAGCAACACTACTTGAAAACAGACTGACCTATTCAACTTAATAGACTGACATCTGTGCTTCTAGTTTTGTAGTAAGAAGCTCAAAGCAGGGCTGGAGTTGCTGGTTTGTCACGTGGCAGTTCATCCCATTTGTGCTGAGTGCAAATTACCAAGGACTTCCGAAGCGTACAACTTCTATGAAGTATTAGCAAACTGACCAGGACTAGCTTCCTTTTTACATGCACGTGCTATGAAATGCTGCACCTTTTCTTCAAGATGGCTTTCACCATCAAAATGAGAATGTAAACGTTAAATCAGCGTGAGTAATAACCACAGAATCTCAAAAGGGTCTTGATTTGGTAAATAAATACATTTATGTCAGTTGCCTAAAACATCTAAGAAATAGTCACTGGGTATATTTACACCAACTAGCGATCAAAATAGAAAACAAATTGACTAATGTTCATCTATACTGCATCTCCTTGGGACAGAATGAACAGGACGTGGTTTGTCCCTGCCCTTATGCAAGCAATCTTCAGTGCATTAGGAAAGCGAAGACCACAACTTTGTGCGATGACAGAAGCAGGCAGTAGGTCTTTCCGGGTTCATACTGTGATGAAGATTCGTATCAACAGAATTGAATGTTTTTTGGAGGAAGCGTAATTTAAAAAACAGAAGGGCCCTCTGCCTTCATAGGCCCACCATCCTCATCACAGTGTGGAGGAGATTTGACTTAACCGGTTGCCTAAAACCATAACAGTAGCAATAGCTCAGCAGCAATACCAGAAGCTTCACCTGTGATGCCCCTTGATAATGTAGAGGTTTCGGTGATGAATGCTTAGGTGGTGCAAAATGTCCTTAATTAACTGATATCGAGAGCAGTACTGCTGCTTGCATTAGTCAAAGAACTACCCCTTAAAAGTGGTGTTACGGCTAATGCGCTAACAAGCAGCTCTTTCAGTGAGCAGCCCAGCATGGAAAATCTTCAGTGTTAGCCCCCTGAAACACAATCTATAGCAAGGCTGGACATTGCAAATGTATGGTAAATGCTGAAGTCTTCAATGAGCTGGTGATGAGTGACAGTCTAAATGCAAGTGAAAAAGACAATGGGATCATTCAGAGATAGGTTAAATTTTCAATTAAAGAATTTACATTAATCTGCTAAATTGAATAATTCAAGTGGCGTTCAAGAGCTTGCTACTTCTTGAGAGAACCGACGACTGCTTGCTTTCTATCCTGAGAACACCCCAAGAGAACTGAGTGGCAGCCTGGCGTTTCTAACTGTGGGAATGCAAGGATGCAGGAACATGAGGTGGGGAAGGGACTCTCCGAACTTCTTTGACCAGCAAGCCACACGCATTTTGGGTAGAGCTTTGCGAAAATTATTTTTTGTTCAACCTCATTTTTTATTTCCTATTATATAAGGGATGAAAGTACTGACTATTAAGACTTTTGAAAAATATCAGATATTTTCTCGGAAACTTTTGAAGATTTGCCAAGACAATGAGTTCATTAAGTAGTGCACACTTAGCCCAGTTGCCTTCTTTTGAGTTACTGCTTTCAGTGAATTAGGTTTGTTAAGCTATCTGTTCATGCTTTGATGTGCCATTCTTTTGACCAGAGAAGTGGTGGTTGTGGGGAGTTACCTTGTAACCAAATCTAGAGCAGAAAATTGCCCTGTCATGTGTACAAAACATTTGTCTCTGTCAGTATTCCTGTAAAGTAGATCCTGTGACCTCTTTCATAATAAACCCCATTGTCTAGCATCTACAATAAAGGCCTGAAGTTCACCTTGAAATGAACTGGTTTTATAAAGTGTGATCAAATAGGACACTGTATTTCTGTGATAGTTCAAGACCTAACGGTGGCCTTTCCACAACTTTTTTCCCCTTAAATCTGTCCACCTTGCCAGTTCCACAGCATACAACCGGCACCGAAAGAAGAGGTTCGTGTGTATTATTTAAGCTACTGCACACAAAAAATCTTACGTTCTTTCCTTTCTCAAAAGGCTGTGCTTATGAAGCCCTGATGTAGGAAATCTTTGAAGAACACTGCCATGTAACGTTAAACTTCGTAATACCTACACCCTAGTTCCTTTAAATGCCTCATGGCAGTACGGTTTGAAAGCTGTAATATGTTTTGTTAACTTCTTAAAATGTCATAGAATTACATCGCGTTGGTTCACTCCTGTTCTTTGGAAGTTGGTGTCACTGGTTGGCTGTGTGTTAACATCATGTTCTTTTTCCACAGAGAGGTGCTTGGAAGATCATGAGCTCATAGTTCAAGTCGAGTCCACAATGGGAAGCGAAAGTAAATTTTTGTTCAGGAAGAATTATGCAAAATATGAATTTTTCAAAAACCCCATGGTGAGTCTCATTACTTAGTTGTTTACACCGCAGAGAGAGGGATGGATTGCAATAACATTGCTGGGCGCTGTTAGGTCTTAAACATCTATTTAAAAAAAAAAAAAAAAAGCAACCAACAAACAGAATTCTTTCCAAAGAAATTTTAACCAATGTTTAAATGCCTTGTACTCCCCTCCCAGCCTAAAAACCTCAAGTATTTTCAAGTTACCAAATATACTTGTTTCAAAATGGCTATTGTTATGTTGGAGTGACCAACACAGGGGAATCTTTGTTGGTTTAAGAAAAACAATCAGAAGTGCAATTGACTCATTATCTTCAAAGTTACTTGATTTGAAACGAATTGATCACATAGCGTGCAGTATCCAAACTTTTTAATTTCTGACAGTAATAATTAAAAAAACCCTCTGGGTTACCCCTAAAGCACTGACTACATGCAAGGAGTTTCCAGCTTATCATTATATATGTTGAACAGTGTCTCACCTATGGCTGTGCTTTACAAGTGTGCTCAGCCTTCTTTACTGATTGTAGTAACTCGCCCTCCCTATGTCCTCATGTATATCCATGCTTGAAAAGTATTGAATGTCATAGCTATACTTACTCCTGGATTTGTAAGATCCTTTGAATGTTGTAATTTTGAACTGTTGGCAGTGTAACTGCTTAGTTGGGGATGATTTGTCACATTTTATCTAAACAATTAAGTTGGAACGGGCTGTTGACATGAACCAATGTCAGCTGGTATGACCCATATAGATACCTGAAGAAAGATAATATGGAGGTGGTTTATGTGAGAACGGATTTTGGGTCAATCGGGCATTTGTGTCGCCAGAAGAAAAAAAAGATACAGGAGGTCACATGAAAACTCATTGCTGAAGTTACTGCAGATTATAAATTCATTCCTTAATGCATAGTTGCTGCATTCTCGCACGTGTGCTTGCACGTACATTTGTCATCTGCTAGTGCTTATTTCAGAGGCTGTGCCTTGACTTACTGTGTGAAACATTTCTGTACACGAACTGTTTGTAATTTTTCACTTCTGTTGATCTTCCCATCTGATAACCTATGAACATCTGAGTGTTTAACATAAATTTTAGTATCATAGGAGCTAGCACATTGGTTTTATGTGGTATACTTTAATTAATAACAGAGCATGGGAGTAAAACCCAGAATGCTTGGCATTCAGTCCCAGGCTCCTGCAATCAGAGAATAAATCATTCTTCTGGTGTAAGAATGCGACTATCCATTGCATTAGTTGTTGCCATATGGTGCTGTTTCTACTCAAGAGAGGCTGGTAAATGTTAGCTTTAATAATTCATTGTGCAACTTAACCTGGCAGAAGGGTGATTCCTCTTCAGCCCTTCTCTTTATGCCCTGAAGACTGAAACATATATTGCCTGAAGAGTGAGGAATGTTCTAAATCAGAAACGGTTTTATTGTGATTCATCTTGTTATAATCAGTCATTGTTTTATTTCAGGCATTTCTGCATGTCTTCATGCTTCAAATAATGTTTAAAAACTTTAAGAATGACTTAATGTAATTGCTGTGTATAGTAACTTTACTGTACCAAATTATATAGGTAGTTTAAAACATGGCAAATGAAAAGGGGAACTGGAGGAATAAGTCTGAAGTCAAGTCATCGATTTAGCAGTCAGAAAACTGTCTGACCTTTGTCATGCAGAGATTCAGTATGAATGAGATACTGAAATCGAAAAGCTTTGTAGAAGCACCTGTTCATGTGTTAAACAGTATTTCATAGACTAAAATCATAGAATAGTTTGGGTTGGAAGGGACCTTTAAAGGTCATCGTGTCATCTATTTGCTTCTGTGTTTGTGGGATGGGGGAAAGGAGGTAGATGTCTGCTTTGAGATTATTCAGATCTAGCACGTGAAGCAGGGCACGGAACACAGAGCCTAATTATTGCACATGTGTCCTCGTTCAGTTGTTATTTCATTTCATGGAAAGTATGCTGACCTGTCCTTACAAGAAAAAACACTGGGCTGTTACGTTACCCTGAAATATAAACATACAGGGTAGATTTTGCAAAGGGCTTTTCTCTTGACAGATTGAAGGGTTTCAAGCCCTGAGCATAACCTATGCTCTCTCTGAGCATAATCTTGGAACAACCAAGAGAAAGCATCAACAGCCACACCATGAGCTCATTCTCATAATTAAGGTCTGCGAATGGCACATCCTTTGGAGCCTTCTGAGTGAACACGTTTTAGGGTATGCAGATACAGCACTGAAGAACTGTATTTTGGATAGAAACAGAGTGCTGTGAAAGGTAAAGCTGTATGTACTGGAGATCCTGCAGCATCCCCACCTGAGACTTCTTTTAGTGTTTGCATGCAGCTTACCTCTGTAAGGGTAGAGAAAACTTGTTATTCCTCCTGCTCTGCATCTTCCACGTGGCAATTGGAGTTACAGAGAGTTTGTTCACTGAACAGCCTTTCTGGATGGAGAGGGAAGCCCAGAAATTTGGTGGCAGAATATGCAATAAGCATGGAATCACTGAGTACCCAACCTGCAGGACCATTCATCCTGTCCTTCCATAGAAAGTAGAGGCTGTTAGAGATCCCTGAAAGCCCTGAGTAGAAGAGGAAGCGATGGGAAAATGCACTTATGAAATGCTGCATATCAGATATTTTAAAAATCTACATTCTTTCTGCATGGGCACTTGACAGCCCTAGTATTACTTTCTGTGTCAGGGGATCTCCAAATTGATTTAAGAGTGATAGTTTCAAAAAATTAATGACTGGAAGAATATTCCATGTGTTCTGTGTAAGTGGTCAAATATAATGTGACTTCCAATTGTCTTCTCTTTTTGTGTCTAGAATTTCTTTCCAGAGCAAATGGTTGCCTGGTGCCAGCAAACAAATGGCAGTATCCCACAGTCACAACTTTTGCAGGTACTGTAAGTTATCCATATGGACAAAGAAAGTTTTGGAGCTGGAGGGGAGAGGTTGAGAGGAAGGAAGGGAGAACTGAAAAGTCTCGAAATCACTGGTCAAAGAAAGACCAGTGTAGTGAGTTAGCATATGATACTAATGTTGAAAATATCTGACAAAGATCTTACCCAGTGGCACTGAGGTGTAAGCTATGAACACAAAGTATTCATAGCTGTGTTCATACATATTTATTCCATTAAAATTCAGCTTACTCTGTGGGTACCTGGTTTGACCACCTACTGTTGTTCCTAAAACAGTCTCAGCAGATGTATTTCTGTAAAAACAAATATACCTTATAAAAAGCAAAACAGGAGTACTCTTCTATACTCCACATCACAGCAGAGGAGAAAGTGAGAAAATGTGTGTGTACATTAGAAGGTGGGCTTGAGATGGTGAGAGGTTTTGCTTTTGCTTTTTATGTCCTGTGTTTGTGCCTGGTGAGAATTACCAATAAGCACCAACTTCCCCATGCTTCAGCCAACTAGCTGCTCTTTTATATATATAAAAAAAAATCTCTTAGAAGAAAGTGCAAATAGTTACAGAAGATTTTGCGTAGTATTTGCAAAGTAATCCAATTTAAAGCTCCCCAAGTTAAATTACAGGGGTGTGTGCCTTATGCACATGTTTTGGTAGAGTTGTGTAATCTGCGTGATGGTGGCACATGCACTAAGTTTATATTGAAGTTTTGATAATCGCTGTACAGTTTCTTGCTTGCTCATGAAGGAGCTGTGGTGGGGGCATGGTTGGTTGGGCTCCAGGGATGGTGCTGAAGGCTGGGCTACCTCTCTGGCCAGTAACTCACTCACTTAAACCTCTCAATTTAAGCATTCCAATCTAAACCCTGTAGTCTGAACCTTTTTCACTTTAGTTGTTTTCTCAAATGGGGGACACTCAACTCATGAGGCCAAATTAAAACACAGTTTATTAAAAGAGTACCATATTAAGAATATGAGACCCTGACGCCTGGAAGATAGTACCACGAATAACGGGCAAATTATAAAGCAAAAGGCAAAAATACGTGAAGAAAGTATACATACAAATAATTGATTTTAGCTTGACTTCTGTCATTTTGCATGTTTGCAAATATGCATTGACTCTCTGTTTAAACACAAAAAGTTTCCACTGACTTTTGAACCAGGGCACTCATTTTGTCCAGTAACCACTTCAAAATCCATTAAATACTGGCTCCAGCTTCACTGACAAGAATTTAAAACATTAGCGTCCACTCTCAGCTGGGAAACAAAAGACAAACTAATTTCCAGAATTAAAAATGAAAGTCTTGTGCAATGAGGTTGCAATTGGGAACCAAAACTGGTATGAACAGGCATTACCACAGACTGGTAGGAACAGAGGTGTTCACACCTTGGACCCTTTTTCCTGCAGTGGAAGTGGAGAATTGAGTTTACTTGTTAAAATGAGCAGCAGGACTCCCTAAAAGAGCAAGATGTTCTTGAAGATGGAAAAGTTTTGAACCTAGAGTGACTCAAGCAGTAGGGAAA
>NW_010542151.1:11751-16833 GCF_000687285.1 Phaethon lepturus
GATACAAGAGTTTGCTTCTAGGAAGGCTCAATTAGGTCCTGGAGAAGCATAAGTCATGGGGGTTAACAATGCAAGAGGGTGGGGGAAAGAGGATGGGTACATTCTCTTTGGTTTGCTGTTTTACCATAAAAAACAATCTTCCTTAAGGCATTTATATTAAATACCCCTTTGCTTTTAAAAAACACACAACTGTTTTTCATAATTTCAATGACAGTTGTAATTTGTTGAAGGTAAACTTCCTGCAGTCTAGTAGTCATTAAGCATGTTGCATCTGAGGCCACCTCAAACACCGAGCAAGTGCGTTGTTTTTAATTACACACAAAATAGCGAAGAATATTAAGCATCATTTCACAGTATGATATACTGCATTAAGAACTAATATTTTTAGTCTTAACAATAGCATTAAGAACAGCGGGATCTGTTTTCCGTAGTGTCAGCCTGGCTCTGATATGCAAAAAAGCTTGCATCTTAGTTTACTTTTGGTTTACCTAGCTGGACAGAGAAAATACATTCTCCTTTTGGTCACAGTTCAGAAGTAGATTCATAGTACAAATAGCAGGAAAATTAACTGTTCTTTTGCATTCTGTTAGATGAGATGAGGAGGAGGACTGGCAAAAAAAGTTAGGTTTTAATGCAACTAAGAACTCTGACACAGGGCACTGATTTTTGGTTTTGTTTCCTGTGGGCAATTCCACCAATTAACATCAAAATACAACTTTCAAGAATTGCAGAGGCATCTAGGCCAACCAGGTTTATGCATTTTTCTTCCTACTGTTGAATTTATTAGTTTGGCATTTAACTTACTGAGCAAGCCCTCTGTCATTTAAAAATCTGGGCCATTGTCATACGGGAGCAATGCATCAATTCTCTAACCACAGGCCTAATACTTCCTTCCTGTGAGGTATCGCAAATCCAATTATTCCATATGTGGTCCCCCTAATTAGGTCAAGAACTGAAATACTTCTGGATCTTGAGGTCTAATGTAATTGCTGACACTTACTTGACTGCTCTACGTTTCATTTTGAGTTAAATATTCAGTTGTCTGTCATACCTCTCATCTTGGGACAGGTGCATGTGCCATATAAGACTTTAATGTGGGAAATCCTGAAACAGGCTGTGCCCATTCTGAAACTTAGGGATAAAGTTGCAGATTTTGGCCAATGTTTCCAAGTTAGACTAGTTGCCAGAATTGTTGTGACAAGGTATTATTTTCTCTTAAGAGTTAATAAGCTTACTTTGTGTCCCTTCAGGGCAAGAAGAATGGGGATCCAGAGAAATGGTTAGCCTTTTGCAGATACAAGTATTGACACAGAAACCAGGAAAATGTCAGTGACAGGAGGTGTTAGGTAGATGTAACAGGAGGAGCAGGAATACCTATTTTGGTCATAAATCGGTTTAAACATCTAGGTCAGTTTAAGCATAATGTGAAACTGCGCCCCAGGTCGGCAAAGTGATTTGCCATTTGCTTCTCTGTTCTGCAAATATAGTGACAATTTTGTGAGCCATCCATAGGACACAATCCTCATTTACATTTTCCTCTCCAACAGAACTTTTTAAACTCCAGTAGCTGCCCTGAAATTCAAGGTTTCTTGCATGTGAAAGAGTTGGGTAGGAAATCATGGAAGAAATTGTATGTGTGTTTGAGGAGATCAGGACTTTATTGTTCTACAAAAGGAACTTCAAAGGTAAGACTAAAAAATGAAGTTGCACAGTACTAACATGTGAAAGCATTTTCTGCTTTTACAGTGGGTATTTTTTGCTGTTTTTTTATATATCTGCACACAGTGTTCCCTTTTTTTATTGCATAGAGGAGGATAAGCAAGCCATGATCAAATGACAATCAAACCCTGGGCTCTCAATGCATGAAAATAGCTATACAGCATTGTTGTATAATAAAACCAAACTAACCAGACAATGTAATTGTGGCTACTGAAGTCGTGCTAACAAGGTTAGCAAGAAAAATCATGCTCTCCAAACACATGGTTCATGAATCTAGTTTAAACAATACCTTAAACAATATTTTAGATTATCTAACTTTCAGATTTCGCAGGAGAAATGCAGTAGGCTATGCCATTTTGAACATGATGTGTTTGAATAAGTATTCTGTCAGCTTCTTGTGTAAAGCAACTTCTGCTAGTAGGCTGATATTTAAGAAGTGACATGCTGTGTCCACTTCAAGCTGCCTGAGAGGAGCACAGTGTTCGTACAGTGCCCTCTGTTGGAGGTTGGTCTTGAGAGACTGCAAAGCTTGCAGCAAGATCTTCCAAAATCTCACACTTACCTATGATAAAACATGTTATTTCCCCAGGAGCCAAGACATTTGCAATTGTTGGCTGACCTAGAAGACAGCAATATCTTCTCGTTGATAGCAGGCAAGAAGTTGTATAATGCACCTGCGGAGTATGGATTTTGTATAAAGGTAATTCTTCTCATTACGTTCTTCCAAAGTTCAAGGTGGTGTTGGTAGCTCAGAGTCCCCCCCAACCCCCAGCTAAATGGGATTTGTATGGAAAACTCTGCAAGCATTTCTGTCACGAGGACTTGATCTTTATCATCTTCTATTTGGCAGGCATGTCCTGTGAATCTTGCCATCATTTTATGTGACACTTTTAACACTTTATCTGGTGCTCCTTTGGCTTGGGAAATTTCTGTGCAAGATCAGCCTAGTGCTGAAGCATGGTGTGCCTGTGAGGTGGCCTTGGTTCACTTCACAGATGAAATTTTTTTTCCATATACTCTAACTGAATAGGAAAGTTTGAGTGAGCACCAAAACTATATAGCAACAAAAGATAAAGCTCTGATCAGGTGTAATTGTACCATTATTGTACATTATTGCCAGAGGTTTGCATTTGTGTAAAGAAGATGATTGACTTGGAAAATGGAAATAAGAATAAGCAGTTGCCTTTGAGGATTTTAAAAACTGTTTTGCTGATGGATAGGTTTGGAAAGTATTTCAAAGCTTCATGTAAGTTTCTGAGAAGAAAATAAGGCTGGGAGCTGGTTTCATTGACAGCAGTGAAGTAGTCTCCTTCCTAGCAGCTGTTCCAGGGCTAGACAACATGGGTTTGCCCCAGAAAGCAAAGACGGGCTGCGAGAGAGATCCTGAACTGATGGAAGTAGATTTTCAGTAACCTTCAGTTACGGCAACTTCAGTTCTTCATCTTGAAATGGGGCCTCATAAAACTGATAGAAACTCATAGAACTCATAAAAGTTCTAAAAAAACAAAACCCAGTGCCTTGGTTCTGGTTCTAGCATGGCCTGAATACCTTGTTCCTATAAACTGCCAGAACTGCAGGGTATTTCAAAGCAGGCACTGATATTTATCTTACCGGTCTCAGCTGAGAAAGTGATTTCTTTCAAAGCATGCTCAGCCTCTCCTGAGCTTTAATTCAGGGTGGTGTGAGCTTTTTCTGGCCAGTTCTTAGACAAATACTGTACCTGCCTTTACTCTGCAGTAAACTTACAGTGTTCTGGGTTTTCTGCTAAACGTAGCTGACTTCCCTCTAATACTTTATAGCCCAACAGAGTGAGAAATGAAACTAAGGAACTGAGGTTGTTGTGTGCTGAAGACGAGCAAAGCAGGACATGCTGGATGACTGCCTTTCGACTCCTCAAGGTACCTAATCTCTTCTATGTGAACAGACCTACACCTATAGTTAAGTTGCATTCGTTATTTTATTAATGAGAAAATACCTACATGTTCTTAAACATCATTGGCCACCAAAACAATACAGCTAAGAGCAAAATTCCAGGTAGACCTGTCCCTTCTAAGCTTTTAAGCACAGAACTGAGCTCAGTTCCTTCCACATATGAATCAAGTATAATTTTAGTTTTGGAGCGATATTTATGGTATGTGAATGAATTACAAAAAACTGCTTAACAAGGTATTTGTAAGGCATCATAAGGCTGAAGAAAATGTTTTGATAACAGCAAGTGGTTATCTTAACTAGAACAGAGTGCTATCGAGAGGCTTTGCAATTTGTTCAGTTTTCTGAAGGTTCTATTAAAAAAGTAACAAAAGTAAGCAACCCTATCTCTGGGCGAGAGTTATTCATGTCTGAGAGCAAACAATGAGGTTTCTTGATAATACGGTGGGAGGGTTCACAGGTTTTTTTGAAACAAAATGAGCATGGAAGGAACTGAGGAGAAAGTTGACTATTTTGTGCTCTTTGAAGCAGAGTACTTCCTGGTCTTTATAGTGAAATGTGCGAAATTTTGGTTTGGTTTGTTTTTAAGATCTTTCCCTGAAGATGCTGCCTTGAAAACTGTGTGCTTCTCTGTACCTTACCACATTCTCCCTCATATTAAAGGGAATATACACATATATTAAAAATATAATAAATATGTTACACATGAAAATCCCATGTCTCTTCCGTGCAGTTATCCTAGTCTCTAATATCCTGTGTCAGTGTAACATACAAAATGTGATTAAAAAGTAGAGGCATGCACAGAGTGATACTGCAGGACCTGATACTAGATACATGTCCACCAAAACTGGATGGAGAACCTTGAGCTCAGTCAACTTTGGCGCTCTCTGTAGCAAACAGATAGTTTCAGATTAGGAAATGAGGGCACGACTGTTGGGTCCATCCACTGAGGTCAGCGCGCCAGCGTCCTGCTGGTGGCTGCTGCATGCCAAGCTGTGCCCGAAGTGGGACATGTAACCCATGGGTGCTGCGAGCACTTGGTCTCTGTCCTGAATGAACAGAGTCGCCGTTCCTGCCTAAGTAGCAGCCCGCATCAGCAAAGCCTTCGCACCCCTCTCTGCCAAAATGCCCTTTTCCCCACCAGCATTTCACACTCACCTGCTGAAGAAGATGCACTCCTGCAGCGTGCGTCCAAGGAGCTGGAAGGGAGTGAGTGCATCAGAAACAGTATGAGGTTTTATCGCTTCCATGTATGGCATTGACTAGGAGAAGCCACAGAGATTCCCATTGCTGCCGAGCATTGTTTATTCCTCCCTTCCCTTTCCAGAAAGTTTATCTCGTTTGTTTATGCTCAAGACATGACAAATGTTTGCTACCTCCTCCTCTCCTGTGCAGACTGTCCATCATGCAAAAACCCTTAAGTGTAGGGACAGT
>NW_010542151.1:16864-17920 GCF_000687285.1 Phaethon lepturus
AAAATGCTATGCCCGTTGAACACCTACATTAAGTGGCCATCTTCCAAACCACAGCACATCTCTTCGAATGCTCTCCAAATATTATCTCATTTGTTAATTGTGATTCTGTGTTGCAGTACAGAAATTCCTATTTTAAGTTGTTACAAAAGCAGGTACACTAGCCATAGTATGGGCCAGGATGCAAGCAGCAATCCCAATTACAAGATGCATATTTGATTTCTGTGGAGCTGATACCTCTGTTGTCTATCATAATCCGCTTTCCACTTACTTAACTTGACTTGACTCATGTTTAATACATGCTAACAATTATGGTAAGAGTTTTAGTCTCCAGGCAATTCCAAGTGCATCTTCTCAGCTGTCCTTTTCCTATTTACACAGAATTTTGCATTGCGGGGAAAGGGCTCAAACAGAGGATCAGATAATTGTAGTGAATTGTGCCTTGAAGATACCACTTGTTCTGAAGGAATCAATTACACTGGTCAAGGCACTATGTTCAGTGTTCCTGAATGGCAAGAAAAAACCATCACAGTGTATAGAATTAGCTGTTCTTACCAAATACGTAGACATGCATCATGCTGTGACTGTTCAGAGCGATCTTTCTTTGCAGTGCAACCTGTGGCAGCAATGGTACTGTATGGTGGTGATTTCTGTATACTGGCACATAACATTCACCCTGAGGCAGCTAACATTACGGGAAAGAAAAGGGTTTGTTTTTAAGGAACACTGAAAGATGATGAAAGGTGTATAGTCAGGGAAAATGAAGTCTGTGCACCAAGGAGGCCATGACCCTCCTTTTATTCACCTACTGATTTAGCTTTCCATAGTCATACACTACCCCATTTACAAAACTATATATACCATTTCATTTAGAATACTCAGTAAGCAATGTTGCTATACTTCAGCACTGTGCCTCTAGGGAAGGCACTGAGTAGGTGTTTTCCTACCATCCATAGCTTCTAGTGTTGCTAAAATTTATTATTCAATGAGGAGCATGACTGGAATTCAATCACTTTATTTTTATAAGGATGAGAAAAGTACCAAAAGTGTTATTTCCTG
>NW_010542151.1:17951-19231 GCF_000687285.1 Phaethon lepturus
AAAGAGCTAGTGAATTAGAAAGGTTTGTATTTTATATCATTGTGAAAACCTAGTTCATCTTTATATTATCTTGTACAGAGCTGCTTATGCAGAATTTTTTTTTAAGTACACATTACTAAAGGGTAAAAAGAGGGCGAGTTAATATGTGTGTTCTGACCTCAAGTGAAAGCTTGTATTCTACAAGGAAAACATGATATAGCTGAGAGTGGCAGAAATTACCTGTGTAATTTCAGGCTCAGGCTTGTAAAAGTGCTGTCTTTTAAATAAAACTTGTTGGCCGTATTTACTGCTCTATTGCCACGTGCCAATCACTATTATTCAATGCAAATTGCTTTGGGACAGCTTCTGATCATGAAAATAATAAACTGGCAGCACCTTGCTCCAGTGTAAGTGGTGTTATGAAATCACTGCAGTTTTTTTCCACGGGTATATCTTTGAATAATAATGTCCTTGCATTTCTGTTGGCAGTATGGAATGCTACTGTATCAGAATTACAGAATTCCCCAGCAGAGAAAAGCCATGCTTCCACACTTTTCCACTCCAGTAGTAAGTAATGAACTTTTACCTCATTAATGTATGATGTTGGAAAAGGTACATTCGCTTTTGCATTTTAAAAGTGGAAATTTTTATGCTAAGGATTGTAAATTCAGCATTGTGTAGCAAATCAACGTAAAGCTCACGTTTCACTTGAGTACAGTTGACGTGGTTGGCTCTCCATTATCTTAGACTTACATGATCCACATGATTGAAAAATCTTGGATACGTCAGGCACTTTGAGATGTACAGTACAGAGACATCTGGCTGTCTTTGCAGAAGCCAGCTTAGGTCTGGCAAAACTTAAGACGTAGATCTCTGAAAATATGTTGGGCTGACTGTTAGCTATCTAAAAGTGAAAATCCTATATTTGGATCCCAACTGGCCCTGAAAATGACTGGAGTATAGTAGTAGGGCAAGTGGGCAACTTGAGCAATACAGATTTTATTCTCAGCCTTTGAATCCTTTCCCTCCCCCATGGCCTAAAAAGAAAAGCCATCTATTTTTGTGTCTGCGAATCTTTTGGAAGGGGAAAAAAAATGAGATGTATTTTCTGTGCTGTTGAAGGATAACTTTGGACAGTCTTCTGAAACGAAAACATTTTGAAATGAAACTCTCAAGCTGGTTTTTTCTTTCCCTGTTTTTTGAAACAAGTGAAAATTCCTTTTCAGAGAAGTGTATCTGAAAACTCACTAGTAGCAATGGATTTTTCGGGGCAAATAGGAAGAGTTATTGAAAATCCTGCT
>NW_010542151.1:19262-33196 GCF_000687285.1 Phaethon lepturus
GCTGCCTTGGAAGAAGGACATGCTTGGAGGGTAGCTATCTTCTCTTCTTTTCTATTTTTGTAATTAGTAAGTGTCTGTTGAGAGCCGAAACACAGAGTGTGCTATGATGTTAGTGCAGTGCTGGTCACAGTCTAGCTTAGCTCCGACCTGAAGCAATCACACTGCAAGCATGCAGATCTGAAAGTCAATATCCATCTTTAGCAAAACTGTCACATTCACAACAACCTTCTACCACTGCTTCTCTGTCCCCCTAGTGTCCAGAGGAAAGTTGAGGGGGAAAGCAGACCCACCAGAACTTTACTGCCAGTTTGCAAAACCAGTCTCTGAGGAGGAATATGTCAAATTAAATGCTTCCCCACATGGAAGAGGCTGGGGCTCTGACTAATGGCTTGCTCCCAGTAAGTTTAATTGCAGAATATACAAGAGGCAGGACCTCTTGCAATGAAAACTGATGTAACTTGTTTATAGTGTCTTGTGGACAGACAGCTGCAGTACAAGTTTTCCCACATGCTCGTCTCTTAGGGAATAGGAGTCATTACTGAAGCACTACCTGGTGCTTTATGTACGGGAGGGAAATACTGCTTGATTTACTGAGTGCCTGGTGTTTTGCCTGAGCAGAAACATATCAGACTTTTCTTTCTTTCTGTCATTTTTTCTTTCTTTTTCTTTCTTTCTTTTTTTTTTTTTTTTTTTTTAGATACTGAGCTTTCATCATTAACATCTGGCTTGTGTTTTAAGCCAACTGAAATGAGCTGCTGCTTGTAGATTAGCCCCCTTCAAAGTTGCATTTCTTTCTCTCATCCTTGCATTAAACTTGCCCAGCCCCCAGTTTCCTGTAAATTAAATCTGTATTGCATGTGCACTAATTCTCTTCTGTTGAGGCTTTAGTGTGGATTTAACGGTAATTCATTTTCTCTATAGAAACGTAGCACAAGAATGAACATCCTGGGTAGCCAAAGTCCACTCCATCCTTCCACTCTGAGTACAGGTAAATTCTGCCGTTTTGTAAGCATAGTATAAGAGGCCTCTGTGGGTAAACAAAAGTTACATTTCATGTAGGGACAGAGATAGAGTGCAATCATGTAGTATCAATGCCTTGATGTCAATTACTATGTTGATGTTTATCAGTAGCTTCTGTGTCATTAACATGCTTACCCATACATAGTAGAAGAAACTTGCTTTCTTTTGAAGGCATGCTCAAGCTTTTCTTCAATTTTAATCTTTTGAGACTAACATTTTATGAAAATTGAGAGTCCATAAATGTTTCCATTTAAAACAATCCAGAAGTCAATTATTCATTTTAGACAAGGAGAGCCAGGGTGATGTGTTAGTCTTTAAAGAGTAAAAATGATGCCATAACTGAATAAGGTAAAATATGGATGCCTGTAATGTGAGTCCTGAACAGCTCTTTGAGATTGTAAGTTTATTAAAATAATAGGAAATTGTGTATTAATATCCTGGACTTCTTAGAGGAAACACAGCTGTTCTCTTTTTCTATTCTGTTGAACAGAATTTAAAAATACCATTTGAAAAACAATAAAAAAATAGACAAAAATATTTTGGGGTAACCCCACACTTGAAAGCACAAGGCAAAGTCTTTTCAGTATTCAGGAGTTAAAGGGACTTGGTTGTAACTTGCTAGCTCATACATTGTGTTCTAAGAGCTTAGTCCCAACGTTTTCAAGAAACTATGAAAAGGCAGTACTTTAAGAGATACCCCTTGTTAACCTAATCATACATCTGCAAATCAGCACATACATGGAGGTAATGCTTGTCTACTTCCTATGTTAAGTAGATGCAACAGCTGGTGCATTTTTTTTCACATTGATTCATTTTTTATATTGATTAATGAAAAAAAATTTATATTCTGTAACAAAACTGTACCCACTTTTAAAATGTTTAAATAATTAGTGTGTGGAAAAAACTGTTGCACATGTTACTGTTTTTAACTGTCCTGTCTTTCCCTCTTTTCCCTTTTGACTCCAGTTATTCATAGGACACAGCACTGGTTTCACGGCAGAATCTCTAGAGAAGAATCTCACAGGATTATTAAGCAGCAAGGACTTGTAGATGGGTAGGTATTCCAGTTGCATATTATTTATGATATGATGGTAAGCGTTATAGACAAGAACAGAACTTCTGCTGTAAGGGTTCACAGGTTTGTGAACACTTCTAAGTAACCTGATTCTTGAGTAGTCCCATTATAACCTGCCTGGATTTCAAAAAGACAGAGTATGTGTTTGTAGGAGTGGGTTCTAACTCTTAATTTGAAAAATAAAATATGGAGAATACACTTAAACTTGCTTCTTTTTTCCAACAGAATCAATCAAGTTTTAGAGGATGTTAGAATTTGAAAATAATTAATTCGGGTAATCTGCATTGAGGACATACTTTTCAGGCAAATCTGTACCTAGCCATTTGCCCACAAGTTTATAATCAGCCATTTGTGCTCTTTGCATGAATCAGAGCAGTTAATGATGATTTCTCACTATTTATTTCTGTTCTAGAGTAAAGAAATGAATGTACCTGTTCCAGCGCCCTCTTAAGATGTCTGTAGTTGAGATTTAAGTATTATTCTAAGCATCTCTGTTTCCCTTATTTATATGTAGTTACGGTTATTCAAGGGAAGTTGCTTAAACTGCATTCAGCAATTCTTTATTTGTAGGATGGGAAGAGCATGGTTGCCTTCAGCTCACTACTCTCACTGCTGTCAGGGTTAAGGTAGAAACTTCCATGTTGGCTTCTCAGGAGACAGTCAAGTTCAAACCTTTCTTCGGCATTTTCTGATTCAAGAACATCACTAATCTTTGTGAAGGATGAAATACATTAGAGAAATAGAAATTCCTAGTCCATGTACATATTCATCAAGCAGTGTTTTTTTATTGGTTTGTGTTTTTTGCTGGGCTAAAGCTATTGGGTTTTAGCTTGGCAGGTCAAACAGAGGAGAGAGGCTGAGAAAGCAAAGGAGCACTGCTGACTTGTTGGGTTTCTGGTTCTCTCACGCTACAGATCCTCTTTACAATTTTGGGCTCATTTTGACTTGTTGCCTTAGGAATCTAGTGGCCCATTCTTCTTGGGGTTTTCATAAATGTGTTAATTTGAGGCAGTGTTACATTTGTGCCTAGCCAGCTTATTCACTGTAGAAGGGGAAGACTGGTTAGTTTGGCTGTAGGGACCTCAGTCAGCAGTGGCAAAAGAACCATGTTGCCTATGTGCTCTGACATCTAAGGGTCATGGTTTTCAGGACAGAAAAGTCTTGCCTTTGTTTTCCTGCTCTGTGTGTTCTTGAACAAAAAATGTAGAAAGTTAACAGTCTTCTGATGGCTCATGTAAGATGTTCAGCAATGTCTATATGGAGGTGATACTGCTATCATTTGTTTCTTCAAGCTATTGTTAAGGATGCATCTGTCTTTATAGTTATTTTTTGTGTGGATAGCCTGTTGCTTGCCAGAGGTTGAGTAAACACTTGTAGGATCAGTTGTGCTGAGCTTTGCTTTGTGCCACCAGCTTATGATACCATGCATTATCTGAAATGGCTAGAGGAAAGATAGTTTAGAGATTACCTGCATGAACTCTATTAATCACAGGGCAGGTAAGATCTTTCTCCCTCAAATGGATCCTAATGTGTAAAGTCTTTGGTCCCTTTTCCACACATCTGGTCTTGCTAGGACTAAAAAGGAATGTTCAAATACCACGCACGGTTTCCAGTGGTGGCAAGACATGCCTGTCTCTGGGTATTGGACTGACCCTGGTTACGATGGTTGCATTTTTGTGGTATTGACATTTCTGAATTGGTTCTGAGGAGCTGGAGTAAGTTCTTTTGGGTTTACAAGACTACAAGCATTTCTTGCAACTCAGCCTTGGAAGTGTGCTCCTGGCTTAGTGGTTAGCAATTAAGAGGGCTTGAGGCCTGCCCCAGTACTGTGCTTGGCCATCTCACAAATCCACTAGTGATTAGCGCTGCCTTATGCCAAAGGTATATTCTTGTTTCCTGTGGCATGAGAGGTTCTCCTTCCTTAGTTCATAAATGTCAAGGGGAGGAAACATTTTTTGACTAGATTTTTTTCTCCTCTTCTAAGTATGTGTTAACCATTTGAGTTAGGACTTCAATTTTGTGGGTCAACTGAAGAGTGACAGTTACATAGTGCACAATGTTGCTAGATATGCTCCTAAAGTATATTGTTTTCCAGTGGTGCTGAAGGAAAAATACTGTGACTGTTTTTTAGAGGAAAAATCAGTGTGTGTTTTCCCCGTCATCGGAATGTGGGTGTTACTTAACTGATAAGTTGTTTTAAGAAAGTGTCGAGCTACTTCTGTGCAATTTCAGCCATTTAACTTAAACGTAATTTTGCTAACACTGGATTTCTGTAAATTGATGCAAGATACTGGAGAATGGGAACATGTTCTTGTGTATTACTTTTCTATCTACAGAAATCCAGGTTTGCTTTGGAGTTAAATGAGAACATTGTCTTCATGAGAGTACCTATCAGTAATGGAAAGCTCAGTTAGAGAGACCCTTAAAAAAAGCCTCATACATACGTTCATAGGGGAAGAACTACTGTCATATATCTTTCACTTCTTGTTTCTTCATCTATTAATGTTGCATAGCCATGGTATAAAAATTGTAAGCAAATTGCCAGTTACGGAATCGCCTGTTAGTGTAACTAAAGAAGAGTTAGGCAATAGCACAAAATGACTTGGTAGTTCTGATTATGTATGAAGAAATAGATTGTGATATTCAGTGTGTACTTAAAAATGTTCTCTCCTAGACTATTTCTTCTCCGGGACAGCCAAAGCAATCCAAAGGCATTTGTACTTACGCTGTGCCATCATCAAAAAATAAAGCATTTTCAAATCTTGCCGGTAAGTAGATTATTTTTCATACTGATCACAAAAGAAAGAATTTTAAGTCATAAAGCTTTGCCAGCATCTGAAGAGACCTCTTATTAATTACTGATGTAATTAACAGGGATGTTTCCATTAGCAAATATATTAGCAAGTATTCTTTAGAACTGTCAAATGTCTGATTAGATTTCTTTGTTAACATTGCCTGGAATACTAGGGTAAGTCACTTAGGTATAGAAGTAATGCACAGAACTTGTTCTCTGTGACTGACAGCAACAACAGCGGCAGTTGTCTCCTTGTCACTTAGGCAAATGCAGAATAACTTAGGGAAACTTTAAAAAGTTTTATTCTGGAGGTTATCCAAGAACATGGAGCTTAAAATAACGTTACACTGAGATGTCGAGAACCTATTTGATTTTTATCTTGATCAAAAAGAGCATCAGAAGTTTAAGATCGTGTAGGCCTCTTTATTGGTCCAAACCCTCCTCCCTTGCTTCACCTGCCAATTTTACAAACAGCTAAGAAATGTTTTTGGGATATTTTTGTTTTATGTAATGAAGGCCAGTGCCATCTCTACCACTTTCAATTACTCTGCCCTTGAGCTTTCACTCTCATAAACAAAACATTTCAAGCTGGGTTAACGTACGTTCTTTCCTAGTGCTGTGCATGGTTTCATGAAGATCTCTGGGCGCCAGGTTGTTTGGGCAGTGCCCATCCTTTATCTTACACCACACACTTGTTCTGCATCTTGTTCTACACTTGCATCTCTTCATGTGCAGTCTAACTTGAAAAGGATGTTTTGTTTCCCCAGTGTGAAGATGATGGACAGATATTTTTCAGCCTGGATGATGGGAACACCAAATTCAGTGATCTAATCCAGCTTGTTGAATTCTATCAACTAAACAAAGGAGTCTTGCCCTGCAAACTCAAACACCACTGCATCCGAGTGGCCTTATGACCTCAAATCTGACTCTTCACTGAAGACTGGATTTGCTAGAAGAGTAATTGTAAGAGAACGTTGACACTGGGGAATTGGCAGATTTGTAAGTTGGTAAAAATAAATAAAAATATTATGCACCTTGGGACTCTGAAAGGGATGGATTCGACAGGTGCCAACAGACCAAGATTGCTGGTTTGTCTAACACCTAAGAGTGATTGCTGCTGAGTGTCCCAGCATCCCAAAAATGGGGGGAGGGTATGTAAAACCATGAGTAAATTTGAAACAAAACTGGAAATTATCTTGGCTGGGCCACTTAACAGGAACAAGTGTGAAGAGAAATCTTTGAAAAGAACTCTTGCCCTGGAATAATCTTGACAATTAAGACTAGTGTGTTTACTTTTTGTATTGATCACTTTTTTTGCACTCCTACTTTGTTTCGGATATTGTATGCAGCCTATATTAGGAGCTGATGTGGCTTTTAAAATTCATGCAGGAGTTGGGTATTAATCTGCACCCTAAAATGTATGGAATGCTTCAGCCTAAAAGGATCTAGAAGAAAATCAAGAGAAGTGTGTGTGTGTGTGCGCGCGTGTGCGCGTGTCTCAAAACTTCTCTGGAGACCTGAGGTTCGATGATCTGCAGCTGTGTTTGAAGAAGCAATGAGGATACAAATTCTAAAAGAACATACCATCATATATGTACTCTTAAAAATGTTGACTTGTAGCATTATGGCTGTAGTATGTTGATGGCATATTAGTGGCATCCAGTCATGCAAAGACTGTGTTAGATTCTATGCACAAATTTTTATTATTGGAGTGGTGGTTTGTTTTTTACAGCCTTTTGACTGTTTTCCTGAGGAAACTTACTGTTACTAAATAGAATAGGACTGAATGAACTGAATGACTACACTTGTATTTGAAACCACCATTTTTTGTGAGAAGATTCTTTTGCGGGTAGTCTTAGTATGACAAAATAAATAAATAAATAAATAAATCCAACAAAAAAAAACAGCAAAAAACAAACCAGTGTTTTTAGCTTTATAGCTCCTTGAATTCTCATACTGTTTCAAAGAGCTCTTTCCATACAGTAAAGCTGCAGTGACACAAAGCTTTCCTGGGGAATAGGACATGAAAAGTTGCTGTACCCCTTTGGCTTTCTGTAGGGCCATGGAAGTTTACATGGTGAGAAAGAACATACTGGGAATGGAAACACATTTGATTGTGAACTAGCTGCCAGCAATGTCATCCATCGAGGTAACTGGTGATCTCTGTGTCATACACATTAAAGCACGCCAGTACCTGTGGCAGATAAGCATGTATCCTGCTGTGGTGCTGGTTTGTCATCAGAACTACTTTATTGTTAATGTTTAAATCAATTATTTAATGTTTACACAATAACTCTTTCTGATGATAAATCAGTATTAAAGTTAGACAAGTCCCACCTTGATCCTCCAACTGCAAATACCATTCCTTCAGCAACGCGGTTGGTGCAGGAACTGTTAGTGAATTAACTTCCCAGTACTTCATGCAGTCAGCCACCGTGAGAAGTATTCCACCCTGGGAACTTGCAGAGCGTAGTGCAGAACAGAGCATTCTTAAGATGGTAAATGATTTACGCAGGCTAGTTCATCCGTACTAATATTTGCCACTGGGTTTGAAATCCTAGCCGTCTGTAAGGGTAAAGAAGGAAAACCAATCCTACATCTTTAGGTCTTCATGTAGTGTTGAGAATAGCTTAAGACAAACCATAACCTGCCTGAGTCGTCCATATCAGCTTATAACTATGTCAATGGTATAGAAACACTGTATTTTAGTTTACAGAACACATTTAGTATTTTTTTTCCATTTAATGTCTAGATATTAAAAATGAAGAAACTTGATTTTGTTTTTAGTAGAAGCCTTTTTTTTTTTTTAATTGTACATAGTGAAATGAGTGTTCCTGCTTTCTAGACAATGTATTTTAAAACCTTGAAATTAAGCTAACTTAAGTCTGACTTCACTTTGCATGCTTCTATTTGGCCCCTATTAGGAGAAAAATAATACTTGTATTGACTAGATTACCAGTTTAATAAGACCATTTATGCTGTAGTTTTAAGTTTTTCTGTTTACATAGCTTAGTGACAACCATGCATTTTTCCCAGTAGGCAGATAGTATTTGCAGTGTTTCATATTTATGAAAAAAAACACAAAAACTTGCATCTTATTTAAATTGAGAATAAAAGTTTGACTATGAATCATGATTTTTGTATGTAGATGGTTGACTTAGTATTTTGTACTTTTCCCAGCTAAAGTGAGCTGTTTTGAGAAAGTGACCACCTTCAAAGTGGCAACAATCTTACTTAAGCAGATCACTGCTTTGTCTTCTTTCTGCTGGAAAACAGTCAATACCACCTTAGTTTTCCAACAGATTCAGCTGGCTGCCAGCTCAGAATACCAAGGACTGAAGGACATTTGACTCTTATTTTTGTATTTAAATGACATGAATGTAAAGGGGATGCTCAGGGTTGTTTTGGAGCCTGTTGAATTTTTATCTTTTTGCCTGTGATTTTATTTTCTAAATAAATACTTCATGTAGCAATCTTGAATATGTTGAGAAGGAAAATGCCAAACCATTTTGGTAATGAGGTTACTAGTTAAGTTATGTTACGATAGGTGTTAAAGTACAAAAAACTTTTTATTTGTTAATTAATCTTGAAGAAACACGTGCCTCAGTTTAGATGTTTTGTCTTATCTTTTCTGCACTAAATACCTGACAGTTTGACCAATCAATGCACCTTTCCAGTGGCAAGACTTGCTTATCGTAAATTATATTGTCACAATGCAAGATTTAGTGACTGTAAAATGGAATAAAGTTTAAAGTTTCAGGGAATGCAAAAGGTATTAACTTAAGAGACAAAACCTTTATTCAATATGCTTTGCTTCATACTGTAAATAGCTTTTTGGCTTGTGAACCTAATTGTAATCTTTCAGGTATTTTTGTACAAATAAGGGACTGATATTCTGTTTCTTGTAATTAGAAATAAACGTTAATACAATGCTATTCATTTTATATTAGAATGAATGTCTTCTTTTGGATGTATCTGTACACCATGTGTCTCTTGCCTTAACTATGGATTATTTGGGGTGGGTTATATTAAGCAGCCTTTAAGAATTAAGAGGAAAGGAGAATCTTCAAGATACCACTATTTTGGCTGTTCGGTCGTACAATTCCTATTAGGACAGGCTGTCCTTTATTTAAAAAAGAACTTGTTCGCCCCTTTTGTTTCAGGAAAATTATTGGAGATATTCTGCTATGATATTTACAGTCTGAGAAGGTTGCTAGAATCAAATCTGGAAATAATACCACGAGCATCTTGTGGGTCAGAAAACAAAGCTGTAACTCACTGAAAATGTACACTCTGCATAAAGCACTGTATTGGCCCGATAGCTGTTGGACCAGCAAACTTTTCAATAGTACTTTCAGAAAGCAATTATTTACCACTGTAATGCTCGTATTTGAGTGGTCCATCAGCATTTGGGTGGAAAAGCACATGTATACAAAATATGTTTTCGCTGAAAAAAAGCCATTGGTGGGCAGGGAAATCGGTGGTTCTGGTAGGTAGAATAATAGAAGGTTGCAAATGTTTGGCTTTTTTGTTGGACACAATCCTTCCCTGTTTCTGCTTTGCTAATCCATAGAAGCCATCAAATGCGTTCCACTTCAAACCTTAGCCACACTCTGGCTTCTGCATGCTACGTCTGTCTTCATGTGAGTTTGTATTGCACTGGGGCATGAGTTATGTGTTAGCATTATGAAATTCATTCATCAGCACATACCAGGCAGAGTATTTATTTTGGGTTTTGAAATTCCCAAAAAATTTTCTATCTGGAGATGCATGTTAAACTTAAAAGTGCTTAGAGTTCACTAGCCTGCATGCAGCAACTTACCCTTTCACTGAGTTGAACAAAGGGGACTGCTTGCTTACAAAAGGTTTGAAGATGCCTATTTCTTGCTTGGCTAAAGGAAGTTGTGCTAACATTGAAACTGGCCCCCTCTGCAACCATTAAAAATACAGGACTGTAATTCTACACAAACCTGTAAAAACCAAACAAAAAACCCAACGCACAAACCCCACCTTACTTCATTGTATGGATTCCATTTGGAACAGACAAGAAGATTGCATGAAAAAAAGAAAGCAGAACAGTAAAAAGGCGTCGGTAAGCCTCCCCTACAGCAGGGCAGTGTTGTCTGCCTGTTTGTCCAAAGTGCCCGCAACTCTGGCAAGTGCAAAATGACACCTGTGAAATCTGGCCCTAGACATTAACAGCAGGTACCCTTGCTATCAGAATGTCACCAGTATAAAATTAATCTGGGTCATAAATGGGTGTATGATACAGATTTGAATTAATTGCCTAATAAAAGGTTTATGCTGCTTTTACATTAGTTGCAGGACAATAGGTGTCATCAGATGTCTGAACCCACACGAGGCCTTCTAGCATGAAGTTCACCTGGCAAAATGGCTTAAATGCATTTGAGCCTATCCATAAATTTGTATCAGACTAGCATTTTACAGCATGTGGCTGCAGCACTTCCATCCCAATACATGGAACTCTAAAGTTAGGCTTATTTTAACACCAAATCACTGCTTCAGCCTGTACCTGCAAAATCGGATGAGAAAAATATCACCACATGAGCCATCTCCCTTCAAGTAAGTTGAACTTTAGATGACTTTAGGTTTGTGTTGTTGCTGGTTTAGTGATGCTTTCATCTGGTTGGTTAATGTCCAGCTTTGTGTCTCGGGCATTGTTTGTGTAACATCTTGGAAACTTCAGTAACAGTATCGGCAGATGGAGAAAAGAGGTACCTTCCTTTGAAATATCCACATTGCCTTAATTTGGGTTGCTTCTGCATCCTAAATCTTATGTCTTCCTTCCTTAACTTGGAGCACAATTTAATTAGTACTTGAAAACCTAATATAACCACAACTATGTCCAAGAGCTATATGATTTTCATTAGATAATTGCGATTAGTCACATCTGAGACTTCAAAATAAATTAGTTTGTGTAACACTCACATTGCAAACTCTTAGCCCGAAGACATTTTGCTCTAATTGCTCATCATTTTGCACAGATACTAGCAGATGTTTTAGCAAGAAAGAGCGTTTCATCACAAGACACTGAGCTGTGATTAACAGGGTCTTACGACACTTATTGGTTACCCAGGTTTGTATGCTTTGCCATAATCAGGTGTTTTCCATCTGTTGGCTGCAAGATTTTGGTGCCACAATTGGGGAACAGGAAGGTGAAATTATAAACACAGCTGCCAGCTCTGAGTCAAAGCACGGTCTGGGTTTATGGGCTCTGAAGCACGGCTCAGCTGTGGTCAGAGGTATGACTCAAGAGAGCTGAGAAGAGCTAGACTGGGAGGGAAATGGAGTGGAGAAAAGAATTACTCTTGGGCAGTATTGCCCGAGTGATGGTCTGGGTGTGACTAGGAACACAGGGAAGGCAGTGGTGCGATGCCCGAGTGCTGCTCACCAGGCCCTTGGAGTCAGTTTTCCCTCCTCTTCCCTCAGACTTGCGAAGACACTTCTACGTAAAGACTTGCATTTCATTTGCCTTTTGAAACACATTCTCCAAGAGGTGTGAAGGCTGGCATTCGGGGTTATCAAGCAGAGAAACAGCCATGGAATTGGTGTTCTCTACAACCTGCCCATTCTCCAACAGAGCCTGTCCAACTGCCATCAAGAGAAAAGGAAGGTAAAAGTACGGTTCTGCCAACAATAATGAGAATGGTTAAAATGAATGGCTAAACTCAGTACTGAAACTATACAATTTCATTGCCCCACAAAGAATGCTAGATACATCCTATTTTGAAGCACTTGAAATTAGTTAGAACTTTTCAGTATTTTATTTCCTCCATGGTACTTCTCTTTGCTGCTAAATTTCTGTAGGCTATTAATGTGCTCTGCATGATTCTTACTAGCTCTTAGTTTCCAGGTTACTGTAGCACTCTCAGAATCTGGTCCAAAGACAAAAACAAATACAGAAACTAGGCAAGCTGTGGGGATTAGAGATTCTTGAAAAATTACCCCACAACACATCTAGTCATGGAAGAAAACAAATTGATAATTATGCAATAGGTGGGTAGAAGAATTAATTTGGTTTTTCACTGAAGACTATGTGGTTTGTGAAAACAGCTGGCTAAACAAGGATGAAAATCGTTGAAGGCTTACAAAGTTTGCCTCAAAATATTTACAATCAATTGCTGGAACAAGCGTTTGACCTGCTCTTCACAGAAGAGAGTGTGTCTAAGAAGGCACTGCATCCTCTTGCTTGTATGCACACCTTCACAAACAAAACCCTAGAAGCTGCTGTCCTTGAGAGGATAAGGGAGCAGGAACTGCTAGCACAGGAGCTTAGGATGGGAAGGGAGGCTTAGGATGCACCAGAAATGGAAGAGATGCACGGAAGAGCAAACAGGATGATCAGAGGAACAAGCAAATATAGCAAGATGGTTCAGCCAACTAGAAAGCAGAGACTGAGGGTAGTATGATAGACTTACAGAAAAACATAGGCACCTGAGCAGAACACAAAACATTTAATTACGATCTCTTTCAATACAAAAATTGCAGAGCATCACCTGAAGTGTGCAGGGGCCCAGTTCAGGAAAACCAGAAATACTTTGTCATAGACTGCTTGTCTAAGTTTTAGTGTTCTCCATCACAAAATGTGGCACATGGCAAAAGTTCACATGGGGCTTAAACATCATGCCAGAGAAAACTCAGCTGATGGACATTAACTACAAAAATGTCATCTTTCACGCTGGAAGTCCATGGGCCATGTGTCACCAAGTGCCAGGAGCAGTCTTTAAGGGAAGGATCATTACTTGACAGCCCGTATTTGTACTCTTTTCTTCCCTACATGTCTACTACTAAGTATTACAAAAGGGCTAGAGAGATTTTTGATCGGACAGGATGCCATCCAGAAGGACCTAGACAAGCTCGAGGAATGGGCCTGTGTGAACTTCATGAGGTTCAGTAAGGCCAAGTGCAGAGGCCTGCACCTGGGTTAGGGCAATCCCCGGTATCAGTACAGGTTGGGGCATGAAGGGATCGACAGCAGCCCTGCCAAGAAAGACTTGTGGGTACTGGTAGATGAAAAGCTGGACATGAGCCGGCAATGTGCGCTTGCAGCCCAGGCGGCCAACCACATCCTGGGCTGCATCCAAAGCAGCGTGGCCAGCAGGTGGAGGGAGGGGATTCTGCCCCTCTACTCCACTCTGGTGAGACTCTACCTGGAGTCCTGTGTCCAGCTCTGGAGCCCTCAGCACAGGAAAGACATGGACCTGTTGGAGCGGGTCCAAAGGAGGCCACACAAATGATCAGAGGGATGGAACACCTCTCCTGTGAGGACAGGCTGAGAGCTGGGGTTGTTCAGCCTGGAGAAGAGAAGGCTCTGGGGAGACCTTATTGCAGCCTTCCAGTACCTCAAGGGGTCTTCTAAGAAAGATGGGGACAGACGTTTTAGCAGGGCCTGATATGATAGGACAAGGGGTAATGGTTTTAGACTAAAAAAGGGCAGATTTAGACTAGATATAAGGAAGAAATTTTTGACAACGAGGGTGGTGAAACACTGGCCCAGGTTGCCCAGAGAGGCGGTAGCTGGCCCATCCCTGGCAACATTCCAGGTCAGGTTGGACGGGGCTCTGAGCAACCTGGTCTAGTTGAAGATGTCTCTGCTCATTGCAGGGGGGGTTGGACTGGCTGGCTCGCTGGGGCACGGGGGTGAGTGAGCGAGCGGCTGCATGGTGCTTAATTGCTGGCTGGGGCTAAACCACGACAATGGCCTTTAAGGGTCCCTTCCAACACAAAGATTCTATGATTCTGTGTGTCCACATGAGGGCCAGCTCATACAGAAACAACTGGAGGTAGCAGTAACAGCTGACGAAAGACCAAGAAAGTCTGTGCTACAGTTGACTGCAGGCTCCCTTTGACTGAATTAAGGCTGCCCTTAAGAGAAACAGCCACGTGAGCGTTGAATTTGCTTCCTAGACGGCGATGCCTCCAGGGCCTGCGATGGCTGTGCCCCCGCAGCCTGCCACCGGGAGGGTGTCCTGGGGGCGCGGGGGCTCCTGGTCCAGCTGCTACAGCAGCGCAGAGACCGTCGGA
>NW_010542151.1:33257-33596 GCF_000687285.1 Phaethon lepturus
CCGGGTGCAGCTGCTACAGGAGCGCAGATACCGTCGGAGCCCGGAAGCTGTACAAGGGTGGTGTCCAGCTTCGTTCGGCCCTGAAACAGGGTGATAAATGACAGGGACGAAGCCGAGCTTATGCCTCATCCTCTAAAATGAGCACTAGACTGGGAATTGATACCGCTCGCTTGCAAGTCAGGAGCAGGTATCCTTAAAGTTGAGCATAAATGGGTGTCTCCCGGCTTTTTTCTTCAGCGGTGCCAGGGGCGTGTGGTGAAGGTTTCTCCCGGGGAAAAGGCAACTTTTCCTCCCCCGGCGTGGGCGCGGAGGGACAGAAAGGCATGCCCCGTGATTTGT
>NW_010542152.1:0-273 GCF_000687285.1 Phaethon lepturus
TGGTGATGGCAGTAACATATTCATTTTAGTGGAGCCCTACCATAATCCTGAATACTCTCCACCAACACAGAACAGCAGATTGCATTTGCTCTGAACAGTGTACTCTCAAACAGATAAGAAAAAACAAGACGAAAGATACTGCATGAATTTGTACTAGCAGCAAATATCTTAATAATTCTGTGATTTTGGAGGGGCTTGGTTGTATTAAGCCAAAAGAAGTAGCTGGGCATGAAAACAGGCTGGAAAAAGCAGGGATGGCTGGAATATTTTCAA
>NW_010542152.1:304-7344 GCF_000687285.1 Phaethon lepturus
ATGGCTGCATTATTTCCATGATCATAATGCTATTATCTTCTGGATTTCACAGGGAACTGAATTTTTCAAAGTATATTCATATTAGAATAATTAAGTATCTGCCTTGAACTGTGTGCACATTGCATCTAACCAGCTTGGAGACAGGCCAAAGCTTGAAGCACTCTTTAGGAGAACTGCAGAATCAATACATCAATTCCCATTAAGTCAGTGACAGAGGAAACAAATGTGTACCTGTCCGAAGTGTGTGCGCTCCCTGCAGAGACTTACTAAAATAGGCATCTTCTGTCTGCCTTCCTTCCCTGGGCCCTCCAAACATCAGAAACCAGGGTCAGAATGGGAGAAAACTGGTCTGGCTCCAAAATCTAATTAGTAAGCCAGTATCTTGGCCAAGTTATACACAAACTCTTGGCCAAATCCAAGCCATCCAAAACTCTACCCCATCCGCTGCACTGAGTTCCTTGTTGCTCCCCTGGTGCTCCAGTGCCTCCAAAATACATTTCCATTCCAGGGCTGAGAACATCTAGGCAAGCTGAGATGGACCTCCTTTCAGTCTGTCAAAGCCATAAACTGTAATTCTGCGCAGTGGTGAGACAATATTAATGACTAATAGTAATTGAGAGTGCTTTTTAAACCAGCCAGAATTCTTGGTCGATCCAAGTTCCATAAAATGTGACGTGCTCCAAACATCTTGCACATGTTGCTCACCGCACAGCTGGCTAGTGAGAAAAATCTTTTCCCAGAAGGTTTGCTGAAGCACACGAAATGCATTTTTAGCATCGCAAAGATGTGCGTACTCACAGAGCTGAGAGTGCAACCTGTCTGACAGCAGCTTTCCAGAGAAAGGAGTAGGAAAGAGGCAATGGGTGATGAGATTAGCCCCCACGGAAGGAGATTCCTGCTTGGAATATCAACACATCTTTTCGGTCTCTCTCATCGAGACGGTTTGTGCTTGTATCAGATTTTCAGTTTGCTTCTTAAGCTACGGGACCAGATGGTTCCCGTGCATAATGCACTGAATCATGGCAAGGCTTGAGGTGTTTGTTATGTGTAACAGCGAACACGCGCGCTGGACCAGGTTAAACTCTTTCACGGTTGGCATATGGTACATACCACATACGGGTGGCACTACAGCAGGTATCTATACATACATACAGAGGAAGATCGGAGTATCCTTTCTTCTTGCAGGTGGTCAGGAAAATGCCTGTCATACCTTCAACACAAATAGCAAGAAATAGAGGCAGTGCGGTAACACATGGCACAGGACAGATGCTCGGCACTTCCCGGGATGCCTAATGCCTGATGGCAAGGAGTCCTGATGGGCCAAGGACAGGAGGCTCTTGTTCCCCCTCTGATTTCCCCTTGCAGCTTGTGATTAAACCGGTGCTGACACCTTGCCTGGTGCCTGTGTGCACAGCCAGCAGCCGTGGGCAGTACTTCTGGCCATGAAGCACCGAGTGAAAAGGCGATAACCTCATTGTTTGAGAGCATGTGTGGCTCCAGAGTTTTTTAAAAAAGGAAGACAAACCTGATTTTCTTTTCACTTGCCTCACATAGATCTGGGCTAAATTCAAGATGTGGCACCTCTGTGAAACTAGAGTGAATGAGAGGGGCGTTTGCGAATGCAACAAGCACTGCTCGGCGGAGGGTAAGACTGCAGGGTTTATACAGAATGTGATTTGTGCTTCAGCGACAAGACCGTAAAAATCACCCCGTAGTCATCCCTCACTGATATATTGCAAATACCCATTTCTGAGGACTGAAAGACATGGAAATAATGAAAGATGTTTTTTAGATACCTCAGAGAGGACCGTTTCGGAGAAGTCTGGATTGCCGTGCTGGGACTCGGTGCAAGTAACAGATCCCAAGGCAGTCGAGGGATGTCCCGAACAGCACGACTTGATACGGTTTGTGCGCTCCGGGTCATGCAGTGAAGGAGCAGCCAAGCAGCTCACCGCTTTCTGATGGCCACACTCCACCCCAAAGATTTTCTGGGGTGAGGAAATTACCCTTTGGCTATTTTTCAGCCCGCTTTCCTTAGTATGCATTTGACATGCCCTCTGTCTTCGAAGTGACAGGACACCTCATGAGCGGGTGCCACATTGGCCTTTGCAGACAGGCGTGAGCGCTGGCAGGCAGCGGGATGCCCGTCGGGGACGGGAACAGTGACCAGGAATGTCAAAATTGCAGCCTGTGCAGAGCGGCTCTGATGAAGGTTAACACGTGTTGTCACCACCTTTGAGGTCAGCATTGGGCTCACTTTAGCAGTCCTATAAATAGATGCCCAAGGTTGCCCGAGAAGAGGATTTGGCTCTATGGATCTTGTTTAGCATTCCCAAGAGAGGAAGGCAGATTCTTTCCCTTTTTCTCTTCCAGTCTCTAACCTTGAGCTGGTCTCTGTGGGAAACATTAATGGCACTTGCCAAAAGAGCCATCACTGTGAGCCAGATGCCCTGCTGTGTCGCACAAACCGTACGCACAACCGTACTTCAACCTGCAAACCCAGACCTAATGCCACTGAAGACTCAAACTGATTCCTCACTGGCAAGACTAGGGAAAAAACCCGGACAAACCTTGAGCCTAATTGCTTGAAAACAGTAGGACACCTAGTGGATTTATAGGGAATATCTTTGGGATTATGAGCAATATTTTGTCATTTTCTTGGCAAAACCAACGAAGAACATATTGAATCATTGAAATATCAGGGTTTCTATTTAATAAATTAATCTTATTATAGCTGTTACAGCCTCCAGTTTGCCTGAAGAAGTTATTGCACCCTATAAAAATCCAATGAGTATTGTTTGAATGACTTGAAAAAAAAATAATTATGGGGAACTGGATGGTTCCCAAGGTCTGGGAACAGGAGGGAAGGGTATTCTGCCAGATCAAAGCCATCCCAGTTGTTCCATCTGACAGCTCTCTAATGATCTTAATGAGCAAAGTTTTATAGTCTCAGCCTGACTCCCCGGCTAATTGTACAGCTTCACAACAAGCATCGCCATGCTGAGCACAGCCAGCCAGCTCCCTTGGTTGTTTCAGCAGTGAATGAATTGGCCACAGAAATCAAACTGCCTTCTTCATTCCCCAGGGCTGATCTTTTGAATCCAAATTAGAAGATGATGGAACGTGTGATAATCCTTGCACTGCTGTCGTTGACATTGTACTTGTCTGGTAGTGAAACTCCTATTAAATAGGCCAACATCAGGCAGACTTTGGTCCTAGATAGGAAGTAAAACCCTCTGGCAAGGTGTAGTAAGAGGAAGAAGATTTTGAGCAATGTCTCAGAAATTATATCTTGGCCAGCAATTATCCTGGAGCTGCCAGTATTATCTTGCGATTATGCCTCTGGAGGCAGCAGACACAGACAAGGAGATGTGTGTTGAGTCCAAAATGGATGCAGCAAACTGATGACTTCATTTTGACAGTCATCACAAGAAACACTAAGTCATCAAGTCTGCTGCATTCGATTCCTGTTCCCAAACCATGCTGAAAATCTTCCTTCCTTTCTGCTTACCGTAATACTGGACTAGCAAAAAAATGACCCCAGAAGATGGTTAATTTTTCTAGAGCTGCTCCCTTCCCACTCTTTCTTCAGCACCGCAGAGATCCCTGGAGAACAGCAAAAACCAGGATGAGGTTTCATTTTGGATAGGACCCCATTCAGATCCAGACCCATTTTTATTCCAACTCTGGAGTTAGGAAAGAGAAGGGTGATTTATAGAAAATAATTTTGATTTGGTACATTTCTTCTTACATATTATTTTATTCTTAGAGCTGTAGAACTAGAAAAAGAATATAGCGGATGCTGGAATTCAAGTGAGTTATCAACAGAAAAGTCCCTATCTACTCCGTGCATTTTTATTAATCCTACCTCTGGCATAGAATTACCTAAAAAATAGAACTCATTCTACAACATGGACCCTTTAACCTGGTCCAGGGTTCTAAAAAGAGAGGGTTTGTTTTATTTCAGTGGATGGATTTTATACTTGAAGGGTTTTTTTCTGACTGACATGTCAAGCTGGGGGTAGTGAGTGCTAAGAGTATGCTTTTCTCTAATTTAGAAGCTGGATTGGGAAGCTTGAATTATCTCTGCATAATTGCAATGATTCACGGTTTGTTAGAAAATTGCAAAGTATTGATTGGTTTTCCCCCTTAGGAAATACTTCTCCTCTGATAAAACAGAGTAGGTTCTGGGGCTTCGCTTTCGTCCTTCCTGCCTTCTGCCCCGGGGAAGGCAGTGGCTCCTTTCATCTGGGAAACAGGAATTTGGGTCAACAGCCATTCGAGGACAATTTTGAATTATTGTGATTTCCAATTCCAGATCTTTCCCTGAGGTTTGCAAAGTGATGGGCTTTGCAAAGTGTGAACAGGAAATTCAGAGCCAGAAAAGCTGCGACCAGCAGCAAGTACTGGCCATCACCATTTCACATTCTTCTACTTCCATGTCAAATCCAGCTGGTGGATTCTGCAAAGACACCTTGACCTTGTTGTAGGACTGCTACAACCATCGAAGGTGGTGGCAAACTTTCCCCTTTATTAGGCCAGGATTTCTCCCAGGGTCTCAGTCGGTGGCGGGAGGGAAGTGGGAGAATTAAGTCAGAATCCGGCATGGGGAGAGCCCGATGCACAATGCCTGGGGCTGAGCAGCTCGGAGCTGATGGCTCTGACACACATCTGCACGTTAATGGTGCTGCTGAGGCAAAAAACTGGGGCCTTTTTGGCAGCTGCTGCATGAATTTCCAAAACAGAATCATAAATACGCAGTTATGAGTGTGACCTCTGCTTCTTCGCTTCGCTAAATTGAACATCTAAGGGCCAGCTGAGTATCATTCCTTGTCTCTGCTCCAGTTGCTTGGAACGTGCTGCCTCCACAAATGGTTATGCCTAAGTACAAACTGAAGAATTACGCGAGAGTGCTAATTCAAGGTCTGCAGTGAATTTAGTGCTCCCGCAAGGATGACACTAATGGCAATTAATGCAGCAGAAATGCCGGTGCTGAATGGCTGTTCTCACATTAAAAGCTGTCAGTCCCAGAGCACACAGTCCTTTGTTATTTCGGGCCTGACCTCTGCTTTTTGGCCATGTTTCACATGCTCCGGAGGTGTCCCAGGCCATCCCATGACTATAGCAGCACGCTCCGGGAAGGGACACAAAGAAGAGCAGAGCAGCCAAAACCAGTCTTTGCTGACAGCGACATTTCCTGAAGTTTTGTATATTCCCATCTGGGGCTTGCCTGAACAGGAACAAAATTAACCCAGGACTGAATATAAGACTTTAACTTCTGGAGCGCCTTGCTAGTCCAACGCGCTCCTCACGCCCTGCTGTCAGTTGACTCCTGCTTAGATGCAAAGTTCTTGCTGCTGTTTCAGTTTTGCCTCTCTACACCATGAAGAACTTGATTATAGATGATCAAATGCATTTAAATGGGTTTGGCTAGAAATAACCCCTGCTGCTGCTCATAGAGAGGGCAATCTGCAGAAATGATCATGTTACGATGCACGATTGGTAAAAATGCCTCTGCTTCGCCATGTCTTAAGTTCAACAAGTGGTAGCAATGTGGGGACTGTGATTTTAGCTCAGCCAGGAAAGGCACTGTCCTCACTTTGTGCCCTCAAGTCTTGCGTAGGACGAGCCAGTTCCAGATGAGGAACATCTGCAATTTGGTACAAGAGGAAGTAACGCTTACGCATATGAAAAATGTAAATAAAGGGTGTTTCCAGGCTCGCAAACGTAATCCAAAACACAAAAAGGAGAACAGCTCTTGCAGGGGGATAACTAAAAATACTTCATCTGTGTTGTTTTTTATTTTTTTTAGAACTAATAGCATTTCTGGAGGATGAAACCAGGCCTGAGAAACCTCAGGTGAAAATTAATAACTTTTTAACAACAAAGATCAACAGAGAGCTGCAAATACAATGTGAGATGGAAACCTTAACTACAGAGTTATAAATATACCCCAGCCTCTACACCAACACGTAGCCATTATCAATTTTAAAGCACTACTCAGTGCAGTAGGAGAACTTCTGAGAAGAGCAGCAGGAGTGGGACAAGCATTTCCAGACTCAAGATTTTGGGTGTTCTGGGTGCATCTGGAGATAAAAAGGATGAACCCAAAGACAACACAGACTCCTACAGACCTCGCCGCTACGCAGTGCTGTGCCTTCTGCTCCTGCGAGGTCTGGCCTTGCAATACCCTTATGGAACTGGCGTGTGCCATTATTCCCACGGGACACATGGAACAGGGTCCTGGGGATGCAACACCCTGAATGCTCGGTGGGTTTTGTGTACCTGTAAGAAGATGGAGGTGCTCAGTCTGCCAGGGCACACCGGAGACTGGCGGCAGGACGTGGGGTGAGCCCAGACCCCGATGGTCCGACCTCACCCGCGTGCTCCCGCAGAGCCCCCGCCGGCAGCACCGCACTCCCGTGGCGTGACGCATGGTAGTGTGACGCATCGTGGTCACACGTCGTGTGTCGTTGTTACCAGTGCTTTGTTTTCTCCGCTCCGGAGCTCTGGGGCAGAGGAGCAGGTTATGGTTTGTCACCGTTCCCGCGGATGGCAGCCGATGCGCAGCGCTGCCGCCGGTGCACGGGGGTTGCTTTCCACACACAGAAACAATAACACAGCCACCAACGGCAGCGAGGGCGCCATCAGCTGCTGCTGACGGCAAGCTGGTGGAAAAAGAGCAGTTTTAAGGGCTTTGGTTTAATCATTTGGAAACAAGCGCTATTTTTATCCTCCTCCAGTTAGTCCTCAAGCCTGCGCCACGGGAAGCCGATGACAAAGCTGGTGTCTGCCACGGCACAGGGGCAGACGAGGGGGACCGGCTTTTGGGAAGGGAGAAGCGGGGTGGGCGGCAGTGGGAAGAGGCCCATGCTCGCAGCCTCTTTGCACCTTGTGAGCTGAAAGAGCTCGCTGGCATCTCTGACACCGCCACCACAAGCTCAACGGCTTCGCACGCCGCTCTTGGCCGGTTCACAGGACAGATCTGTGAGACCTGGGGAGCTGCCCACTAACTTGTCCCAAACTCCAGCAGGGTCGCG
>NW_010542152.1:7381-7635 GCF_000687285.1 Phaethon lepturus
CTGTGGTGTGGAAGCCATGGCCTTCCCATGCCATGGGAGGAGAGCACCCATACCGTGGCTGGGGATCGGGCTGGTGGGCACCAGCCTGAGAAGAGGTGAGGTGTGGCTGGTACACCTCTGTGTGTGAAGGGGCACGGTGGGGAGCGAGCAGCGTGTCTCGCCATAATTTGGGCACGGAAGGTCATTTTTAAAAAAAAAAGAGGAGAGGAAAGAAAAAAGTGTCAGGTTCCACCGAGATTTGAACTCGGATCGCT
>NW_010542153.1:0-260 GCF_000687285.1 Phaethon lepturus
GGGGGGGGACATCGGGAGGGCTTGGGGACGCGTGACGCAAGTGGTGACGCTGTCCCAGTCTGCTCCGCGGCCGCGGTGGCCGCCGGGTCCCCTCGGCTGTGTCCCCATGTCCTGGTCCCCGTCCTCGTGTCCCCTGTCCCCACGTCCTGGTGTCTGAGCTGTGTCCTCAGGGCACGCGTGTCCCATGGCCTCCTGGGTGGTCATGTCCCCTACGACGGTGTCCCCGGGGGTGGTGGTGTCCCCATGGGTGGGGGTGGTCC
>NW_010542153.1:348-741 GCF_000687285.1 Phaethon lepturus
GCCGTGGGTGGGTGTCCCCCTGGGTGATGGTGTCCCTGGGGGTGGTGGTGTCCCCGGGGGTGGTGGTGTCCCCATGGGTGATGGTGTCCCCATGGGTGGTGGTGTCCCCGGGGGTGGTTGTCCTCATAGGTGATGGTGTCCCCGTGGGTGATGGTGTCCCCGTGGGTGTGTTGTCCCCATGCCCTGATGTCCCCGTGTCTGACGGTGTCCCTGTGGTTGACGGAGTCCCAACGGGTGATGGTCTCCCTGACGGGTGACGGTGTCCCTGAGGGTGATGGTGTCCCTCTAAATGACAGTGTCCCCATGGGTGGTGGTGTCCCCATTGATGATTATTCCCATGGGTGGTGGTGTCCCTGTGGACGGTGGTGTCCCCATGCCCCGGTGTCCCCGTGG
>NW_010542154.1:0-9547 GCF_000687285.1 Phaethon lepturus
TCCCGGCGGGTAAGCCGGACTTCGGTGCCGAAACTACCGGGACGATATGGGTTATCAGTAAAGTAGGAATGTTTTATTTAACAAGGAAGCATGGGAGGCATTGTTGAGAACGGTGTAACAAAATACCGGCCCTGCACGGAGTCTGAATTCTTAAAAAAATCATTTCTACCACGTAAAGAGTAGCTTTGGACTGAGTTCACATGACCTTCCAAAGTTGTTGTTTTTTAAAAAAAAAAAAAAAAAAAATCTAGTCCTTCCTCTTGAACGTAAATACGCTGAGTTAAGAAAGGGGAGTTGTGGGTACATGTATATACATACATGTTAAACAGTGCTACTACAGTTACATTCACACCTACCCATTTTTGTTAATGATGGGTAATCCCACCACGAGTTCTCAGCTTCTACACGCTACTACTAGCTACTACTAATAAAGAACACAGATTTCAAATAATCCTCCACTCATCTCTGGTTGATTTATGGTATTGTGAAAAATCTTATTCGTACCAGCTGCTGCAAGGAACCGAGTGCTACGCCATATCTGTTATTTTAATTTTTTCTTGCAAATTTATTGCAAAGAATTCTCAATATGTATTCATAAACCTGTTAAAATATCAGCAATTGATACCATTATACCTTTTAAATGCATAAATGCAAAAAAAAATTTGATAGTTCTTGCTTTTAGACAATTAAAATGAAGAGAGCTATCTTTTTGTGGTGAGTTAATAAAATTTCCTAAGAGTAAATTCCAGAAGCTGTACATAAAGTTATTTAGTGCTAAAAATCTACAATACATTTTTCAAGTATAAGATACTGAAATATTATTGCCAATAAATAGTTGTGCTGTAGTCAAAGCCGTGGTTCCTTTGTTGAATCATTCACATCTCAACATATTAGGATTTAGTTTCTCACTGAGTTTATGTATTAAAATTGCTAACTCTTCTGTTGCTTGGGACTTATCCTCCAAAAGTTCGTAGCGAAGACTGGAGATATCTTGTTTGATTTCCTTCAGTTCACCTGTATTAATCATTGAAAGAAATACCTGTTAGCAAAGTTTAACATGCATTCAATCCTGTTCCGTCAAGTCACATCAGTGCATATTTCAGATGATTATCTCAAAATGCTCATGAGAGCAGGTACAGGGCTGGGGCAGGATGCTTCACCTCTTCTTCATTCGCAACGAATGAATGAATTTGCACCCCTAAATAGTACCAAAGGCATTTTAACAGTCCACTGAACTCTGATGTTGTGCTCCCCATGTACACAGAACATCAAAGATTCAAAAAGTGCTTCACACATGTTAGTGACTTAACCACAGCAACATTGCTGAATATTAGTATCCTCCTTTTAGAGAGAAAAGGCAAAGAGATTTTTTCTGAAGTGATGTGCCAAGATCACACAGGAAAAGTGTGGCAGAGCTGGCAATAAAACTCACAGCTTCTGAGTCTCTCTCCTCTTCCTTACCAATATCCTTTGAATTAGAAAAAGTCAATGAATTTAAAATTACCTTACAATTTGACACAAGTACAAAAAACACATTGAAAAGAAAGTGATTGTCAAGGCCAAGCTCCTAGCAAGCAACAGCATGTTTTCTGTTATAGGCTATTGAGTTCAAGAGCAGAAGCTTTTTAAAATATTCAAATACTATTCTCCCAGCAAGTGTGAAGTATGTGAATTCTTACACGGTAGGCACTGCAGGAAGTTCGTCACTTATGAAATAAAGACTATGAAAGAATACCTAAATTCTCTAGTGATGTGAAACAGGGAAAAATCCCTAGACTTATGTTTAAAATAACTGCAGTACGTAAGAATGCAGGAGTTTTTTATTTAGAATATAGCAGACTTCAAAAATGGTATTTTCAAAGGCTGTATCTCTAGTTCAGGTACCAATGAGATGGGCACGACACAAAGAGCACTACATTTGCTATGCAGCTGAAGACTGAGGTTCAGGGGTGGGCTGACTTGCTCAAAGTGAACTTTCCTCTACAACAATTGCTGACAAAGCAAGAACCATGATGTCCATGAACCACAATTCTTCTGCACTGTCTTGCTTATGTAAACACCAAACAGGCATCAGGGAACTGGAAAGACTTGTACGTCCCTGGTACTGTTGGTGAGAGAACAGTCTTTTCATCCATCACTAGGCACATGATTTCCCCCATCACAGAGCAGGAACGTGAGGAAAGCAATGGGAATTCAGAAAGGCACAAGGGGCACGCTGAGAAGACGACGCTTTTAGGAGCTTCTCTGCTTTTGTCACTCGTAAGCTCAGCTCTGTACAGCCACATAGGATGGGGAAGAGTCAGAGTAACAGTCAATGCACAATGCTGCCTTTTGAATGCACAGAGTGGAATTTAATTTCTATCTTCTTTTCTGCCCCCTGCTTCTCACTGCAGAGTTACAGGTAAGCAAAGAGTAACTAACAAGAAAAATAAACACTACGCTGCCTTAGCTGAGCAAGCAGCTCCTTCAGGCCCCTCACATCATATACATGCACGCAGTGCCTGATGCTTGCATGCCAGTAAAAGCTGTTCTGGTCCCAAGTTTTTCATCACAGCACGCCAGCTGGAGAGCATGAGGCTGCCAGAGTGGCTTGGGCAAGTGTTCCCGGTGCGCCGAAACCAACTAACTATCCCCGACCAGAACTACTTATGCTAAGCAAGTATGTTTTTCTGGTGGCCATCACAGAGATTTCTTACTGGCTGAACCATGACAGTTATAACCTCCAGCCTATGGGGAACAGAACCATTGCTGGGGTGTTACATTGCCAAGAGCAGAGCCAGCCCTGGAAGGAACATCACTCTATTGCCTGTTAACCTTTTAGCTAGAGTGCAGAGGAAATTGCCCCATGCTGCACACACCCCTATTATTTTGTTTTGGGAGCCTGCCCAGAGCTTAAAGTTGCTTTTTTGTCCTGTAGGCTTGTGCTTCATTCCTGGAAGGCTGGAGGAAGGAGGACAGCATTCATCTTAGTCTCATCCCAATGGGGAGTTGGGGCGTGCACCTGCAGCATGCACCCCTCACTGCTACCAAAGAAGTTCTGTGCTATCAACAGACACCAAGCTCAGATCCACCGTTTCTCAAAAGATCCCTGGTTGCACACTAAAATAATGGTTTTACAGTTGTCATTTTTCTCACCATGCAGCTAACTCTATGGAGCTTTGTTTAACGATGTGCAACTTCACAGATGAATATTCCACACAGGTTTATGAAGGAAGGTAATGCAAGTAGTTCATGGTGTAAAGTGGTAAATTGTGTGTTCAGTTGAATGAGAGAGAGAAAGATTTCCTGCAGCTCTAACTAGGACTCTGGAAGTGTGAATATAGTTAGTGGTTTCCTCACACATTTCCTCTCTAACTGTGCGTCATGTCTGCGCTCTTGTTTTTCACCTGTAAAACGGGGCCCATAATATTTCTCAGTTCTACTTCTTTGGTCCTACTTGTCCATTTTTATTGTCACAGGCATACTTCCGCTACTATCTCTCAGAGTTCAGTGCATCTGAAGTTGAAATAAACCCTCTTTTTACCCCAAACCTCCATGCACCACTGTATTCCTAACAGCGTGAGAAAAATTGTCTCTGAATAGTTCAAGAACAGTCTCCTTACCTTCATTTACTTCATCATTTTCTTTGTCCACTTGTGCTTTCAGAACATAACGTTTTATCAGTCTTTTCATTATTTGCTGCCAGATTAAAACAGTTATATAATCAGATGAGCATATATAATTAAAGACTATTCACTTTTCTTTCTTAACTATCTCCCTGACATATGCATAAGTGAAAGAATGAACAGCCCCAGATCAGGCAGTTGCCTCATATGGGCTTTTTTGGCAGCATGCTGAGATTCGTCATTATAATAAAGCACCTTTCTCATCCAATTACCTTATATTTACAGAGCACCACAACTTTTTTTAGGGAACAGAACAACAGGAAAATATGTCTAAATGCAACTAATTTAGGCTTTAAGTAGCTTTGGAATAGGTCTACTCTTTGTTAAACTCAGTTCACATGTGAAAGGACGTGTAATAGTAAGAGATAAATATTTACCTTTTAAAAAGAAAGAAAAGTTGAGATTTTACAGTCTGACAATGCGGTGTCAGCTGTAAAGGATTAATTAAGATTATATCTGTATTTTTATACCATAACTGCCAGGGCTCCTTGTATGTACTAATATTCTTGTACTGTGTTACGATACCTAATTTAATGTAGCTCATCTAACAGAATTTGCACAGGTTCATACATACCTTCAAAATTTTCACCAGGGAACAAAGCTCCTATTTACTCTTTTATTTCTGAGCTGGAAAGAAGACAGGAAGGTAATATCTGACAGACTCCTCTTACCAGAAAGGAGCATTCCCAATGATGAATGTCACATCTCAGATCATGAGAAGAAAAGAAGGGAAAGTAATGCTAACCTAGTCAGCTCAATGCTTTCACATCCCTTCCTCAGAAACCAGTTTCAGATGTTTGCTTCTCACACTTTCCAAACTGGGACATCAAAGGAAAATCTAAATTTTGTATGGGCTAGTTTTTAAATGCTTCAAATAATGGGGCTTGAACAATAATTGTCTTTTTTTCCCCAGTAGTAGTATCCCAGAGTTTTATTTCTACAGGAGATTTTCTTTATCTGCTGAAGGCAAAATGTACTTGAAACATAAAATTCTGTTAGTAGCCTCACACAGTTCTATTACTCAAATCAGTGACCACTGTATGTACTTACCTGATAGCGTGTCGGCTGATTGAGAATGCTGTTAAAACTGTGTGATTCAAAAACTCTGGAGTTTGACTGAGTGAAAAGGTTTAACTAGGAAGAAATAAGACAAAGTTAAAATATATTATGGAATTCACAGTTAGAATTCAGTTAACATTTATTTTTCTTGGAGACACCTTAGGATGCATCTATAGTCACTATATCAGAATATTAGTTCCAAAAAACCTGAGACTGCCTCAACTTATTTGCTGGTTTGGGTTTTTTTGGTTTTGTTTTGGGTTTGGGGGGGGGGGGGGGGTTTTGTTTTGGGTAATACTGATAATTTTAGCTGTCCTGTTCACAGCACAGCTTCAAAGCAAATGTGCTCGCACAGCTGAGGAAATAATGAATCATGACTTGGAAGCAGGGATGAGTGGCCAGAGCAAGAGGATACTCTCTAAACTGGCTTTAACAAAGAGCTGTTGTGGATCTGCCTCTTAAGCATACTTTTAACTAAAAATACATGCTCAAAACCATTTCTGCTTAGTTCAAAATGTTTTCCCAAAGCACCATTTTCAGGAATAGTAATATATTTAGCAAAATTGTCATTGTTCAATTATTTGAGGATCACAAAACCATCAGATCCCAAATAATTTAAGATTTTTTTGTAGCAGTGGGCTAGAAACAGCAGGGAAAAAAGCCACTTTGGACAAGGTGGCTTTGCAACCAATGCAGAAGCTTTGTTATTACCTAATCAAGGACCTAACACTTCTCTCAGATACACTGGTGAGAGTGAAGTAAAAAACGTGTATCCATAAAACAACATTCAGTCCCCTGATCTTCACTTGTCATTAATTTTCTACGTGGCCAATTAAAAGTCACTGAATCAATGATAGCTGACCTCTCTGATGGGGTAAGGGAGCAAACGGAAGTCATCCTCATCTATATAGTAAGTTTGACGCTTCCTGTAACTATCGCCGGTTTTGTGCCTATACTGCATACAGCCTGTGACTCAAGCTGGGCCACAAGTGGGCTATTTTTATCTACTCCAGGTTGCCCACCTTCTCGTGGGCAACAAGACATCAGCTCAGCCACCATTTTTATTAGCTAGTGGGACAGGATTTATCTTTGTACAGTGTAATATATAGTGTGCCAGCCCAGCCTGACACAGAGGAGGCTGTGGGCTGCCCTTCCAAGAGAAATATAATTTGGTTTGTAGCTCAAGAAAACTAGCTCCATCTGACCTGTCTCAGCAGTGACTCAGGCAGGATTTTAGTTCTTTAGTGACTTACAGTCTAAGTATGATAGTAAGTACCTCTGTATGATCTGTAAGCACTACTGAATCTTTTGCTATAGAAGTGTATCTTAGGGCATTGAGGTTTATTTGTTTTGTTTTTTAAACACATCTTCTGTATGGTGACTGGAGAGAACTAATGAAGTTCAGGCACTTGCAGCATGAGAGTGCAAAAGATGACCAGTTAGCACCAAAAAAGTGCTTCCAGCTAAACTGATGTAAATCAACATTTTTATTAACATGTATCTACTTTGACTACCTACAGAAAACTGGAGAAAACATTTTCTTTACGGGAGATTCAGTGCCACCAACAGCTCAAAAGTCCTAGGCTCCAGAGAGATCTTTCAGGAAAGATGGCTAGACTTGACTTTCTGATAATTTACAGTAAAACAAATAAAAATTACTTGCAACATATTGCTTTCAAGTCTTTGCAATACACAGGGCCTTGAGCCTAACTTACTAAAAAAGCCACATATATCCTCTTTAACACCCCTGTGCCCCAGTTTGCCATCAGTTAAACAAGGGGAATTGTTACCTAATTCTCAAAAGGGTGTTGTGGCACTGCATTCCATTAATATTTGTAAGGAACATTTAGATACCCAAATTTAGAATGTCATGGAAGTGCTGAAGATTATTATTACCAGTCCCCCCTCCTTCCTGTTGTCTTCTGTTGAAAACATAGATTTTAACAGTAGGAAGCAAATATCATACTGACCATACTTCATCCTTTTCCTGTCCTAGTGAAAGGAAAAGTTTTCTCTCCTTATTCCCCTTGCCATTTTTTTTTTTTTTTTTTTTACCCTGAACTAAAAATCTTTCTAACAGAGGCTGAAAGCATCTTTATTCTTATTCAATATTTAGGTCATTCCTCATGGTAAGTATATGCATCTTTGACTACTCAGTTAATTTTCTTTTAAATGTGTTTTTCCAGTCATTGGACCTTGTAGTCCTAAGAAAATTTATTGCTATTTTTTTGTTTTATGCAGCATGATTAGGCTAATAAATGCTTGACTAATTACCATACTATCATCAGAAGCACATATTATACCCCCAAACTTAGAGAAAAGCAGAATGCTGGAATAGACATACAATTCCTCACTGCAATGAAAAGATTTCAGTACCTACCCTAGATTTGGAATTGCCCATTCCCATTTCAATGTCCTTCTGTAGCCGTCTCCTCCTGCACTTAGAGAAGTTAATGATCCTCATGATGAAATAGAAAAAAGATTTGGGGCTTGGCACAAGACTGAATGGTGGAGGTAATGTTTTTCCATCATCAAAATAAGATAACCAAAGTTTAGAACGAGCAAACTTCCACTCTACATCACTGTCATCCTGCGTTAAGATATAAAAACAAGTACGTGCTTTGTTTTTATGAAATGCAAAACTTCTTCCAAATGAAACTTCTTTTAAATATCTACCCTCTCTGTTTTTACATAAAATGTTATTTTCTTGCTAGTAAGAAAGACTCCCAGTAGTTCTGCAAAAGTGCAACCACTTTATCAAGTCTATTTCAACTGAATTTCAGTTGTTTCTTTTTGGCAACATCTCATTGACAATACTTAGTTAAAGCATGTGAACCATTTAAAAAAGTGTTGTTTTTGCACTGAGTGAAAGCCAATGTATAAATTCCTCACTATTTAAGGTGGAACTCTCTTGGTTTTTTAAAATCTTGTTTTTCTCATTGAAGTGGTCACATGCATTTGGTACTCACACAAGTGATGAAGTATTAGCTTCAGGGCAGACATGGTTTAAAATGGAAGTACTCAAAGCTTTTTACATAACCATGAAAAGTAACTCTGATTTATAATGGAGTATGGAAAATACAAACTTTGCTGTCATGAAGAAACTGTGTTAAAAACTGACAAACTGATTTTGTCCTAATACATTCTTACTGAAGAATGTACTTACTCCATTCCAAGGATGAACTTTGTTTATTCCAACGGTGAAAAGTTTGTGTGTTACAACTAGTTTTCTTCTGCTGAACTCCCTGACGGAATTTTCCAGAAGTCACTGATATAGTCTATTTGTACACTATATCTTAGATAATCTTTTTTTTTCCTGCTAGTGTGGGTGTGTGCCTGCATCTATATATAGTACTCCTTGAATAATATCAGAACTCATGGTCTGGAAAACCGGCACTATAAATATGCTTTTACTTTCGTTTCAGCAACTTGGGATTTACTTTTAAAGCCCAAGTATCTTATATACTTCAAATTTTTGGAATTTTTTATTGGAGTTGGATGCTAAATACTCTAATTAATTATCTTTAGAAATGAAGACACTTTGTCATCATAGTGAAATTCAAATAAAATACATCTCTTTTCATAAGCAATGTAGCCAATAACTTTTTATGAAATTCAAGTATTCGTTCAACTAAGCCATTTGGCAGATTTGGAGAAATACTGCCACTATATTTTCAGGGCATACGGCAAAGCTCACTAAGCATAGAATCAAGTTTTAATAGTGTACCTAAAGCACATATTACAAACAAAGCTTGTAAGTATTGCGAACGGTGACTCAGTCACAACAATCTTGAAGATAAACACCTGTATCATTCTCCATGTATGAAGGTATATAAATATAATACAGTATGTCCGTGTATTACTGCTGTGCATAAGTGTCTAACACCTGCACATTTAGCTAAAAAGTTTGACGATTGGAACTAAAAACCAGATTTCCATTAAAGAACACAACAAAATACATTTAATCTGTATCCTAATGATCTGCCAAAGATTGAAGTGCACTACGTTAAGGAAACATACAATAAGCACCCTAAGGAAACCAGGAATGAACCACCCATGTCTAAAATGTTATGCCCACTAACTTTGTTTTCTACTTCACAGCAGTCTTCATTGGAATATTACTTTAGATTTTAAGATTTATGGATGGATGACATCTCCTTAGATGCCCATATATATGTGGCACAAGAGAAACTACTTGTTCAGATCCTGTAAGGTCCTGCAGCTTGGCTGGGTTGTTAGATAAAGTCAGTCCTAGGAACATGGTATTTTTTGTGATCTCCTTTACTGAGGTAACCTCTTCACTGTACTTTTGCATACCAAGATGTGTTCATTGAAATAATTCCTAGTAATTCTCCCCTTTTTCAACATAATAGAAGAGAACAACTTGAGAACAGAGCCCACCTCAATTTCTTGATATGAACTGTTGATCATAGCAATCAGCATGTTCAGCAGAACTACCACCATTGTTACATTGTATATGCCATAAAGAACATAACCAATGTTCTCTATGAACTTATGATCATATTTGAGGACAACAGAGGTTACTTCAGACAAGCCAAATATTGACCAAAATAAGGTCTTGAAACTTTCTTCCACTCTGCAGGAAAAAAGAGGAAGGCATTATTACTAACTACACAAATAAATATTTAAGTTGCATTTACAGTAAGTGATAAACAATCTCAAGTAATTTGTCTGTGAACCAGGTTTGTAGACACTGATTAAAACAACAAATATGCAAGAAAGTATTTTTCACAGTATGTTCCGTTTCTCCACAGTGCTCCACCTATCCATCACAGATATAATAATAATAATAATAATAATAA
>NW_010542155.1:0-6224 GCF_000687285.1 Phaethon lepturus
GCACCCCGGACCCCCGGGATCCTCGGGGCTGGCTGCGCCGCTCGCGAGGAATTTGGGAACCGGGACCTAAGGGGGGCGAGGGGCAGCCAGTGCGGGGCTGCAGCTATTTCTTAGGAAGTGATAGGAAAGAGAAAGCAATGCCATCAGGTTTCCACCAGCACCGATCAGACGCGCCGTTTGGCTTTACAGGCGTGAAATCTGTTTTCTTCCTCCTTTTTTTTTTTTTTTTTTTTAAGGCGTCTTCCCCCCCCCTGTTCCTCACCGAAAGCTAAGTTATTATGCTTTGGTTAAAACGGTAATATGCTCTTTTTCTGGAACTGTAACCAACGCGGGACTGCCTGTGATTTAGGAAAAACAAAACGACTAAAAGCCAGAAAGCAAACTAATTGATGCTATGCTGCGAACTGCAGGATGCCAAAATGAGTATCTTTTCAGAAACAGCTCTTCAGATATCCCGCACAAAATGTATTACGTCTGATCTGTTTCTCTGATCCATCTGAAAAATGCAAAAAGTAGAAGCCTACCGCCTCCACGGCTTTGTCAATAGATCTCTAAGCGATAGTTTACTGAGACCCCTCTTCGCTTGCGATGATTTTGCAGCTAAATCAAGATCAATATTCTGATCTCTGACAAGAATTTTATTAATATTTTATTTTAAAATCTCATCTTGTTTCCGACAAGCCCTGGTTTGAGGTTGGTTCAGTTTGGATTGGGCGTCACCACATTATTTCTTAATGACTTTCCCAGCTGCTTCTTTCCATTTTCCACCATCAACAACCATCTGGTATCTTATTAGCACCTCAATGCTCATTTAGTGTTCTCATTTAGGAGAAAAAAGAAGTAAACATTCAAAATATTACACATTTTAACGGACCATCTTTGGAAGATTAATGCCTTTATAAACCGATAGATTGTCTCTCTCAGTCTCTTTTTAACCAACAGATCGGAATTGCAGAACTTTCTTCTGGGAAGTGCAGGAGCTGCTTTTTTTTTTTTTTTTTCTGCTAAGATTGTGCTTAATCTCACAGGGAAAAATCTTTAACAGTCATATTTCCTCTGTGTTTATTTAAAGCCTAAATCCTTACAAATATTCTATTTCCTAATATTATTTTTTTTTTCGGCTTCGGTCTCAGTGTATACCAAAGCACTAAAGCTCTCGATACAATTTAGGAACAGGTTTGGACAGCAAAGTTATACACCAGGGTACTGTGAGCAAACTTGTCCCTTTCATTTGCAAGAACGTATTTTATAATGTAAGTGGAAGTCAGATACATTTATGTTCGGAAAATGGATACTACAGAACACGTCTGATTCATCATAACTGAAAAAATAACTTTAATTTTACTACTCAAGAACCAGCTTCACTCAGCTTCTTAAATTTATGTGTATGAAAAGGGAAGCTCGCAGCTTGTTTTTGACAAAATAGCTATAAGATTCTTTAAAAGCTTGGATTTGGTATTTTAAGTTTCAGTTACCCAGAGGCAAAAAGACTTGACTTTTTAGAAAACAAATTATAAATGACTGAATAGATTTGTAATATATGTATAAGATTTGCAGCAACAGAATACATACCTGAAGAGAGTTCATAATTTCATTTAGTTTATTAGACAAAAATATATGATTTAGACAAGTTTTGCTGACGCGCTATTTACAATCTGAAATCACTCTATATACAGAAAAAACACAAACACATGGGAAACATTTACCAAACAAATAATCCAAGAATGGTTAGAATAACACGATCTGAAATGGTACAATGAAGAAGGGGATCCATCTACAGACTTGTGTAATCGCTTTTATGGATTTGCACCACCTTATTGCAAAAAGAGATTGATGGGAGTCGTTTATATCGTTTCCTTTCCTTTTTTTTTTTTTTCTGTCCTTAATAACAGTCTTTGTAATATTTTTTCACCAAACCATTTAATCAAGCGGAAGGGAGAGCTGTTAAAATTCTCGGTGTTCCCTCTTGCTGAGCCAAAGAGCTGCAGGGGGGAAGGGAGGAAGAAAAAAAAAAAAGAAGTAACAGTCTTTCAGAAAAAAAAATCTTTCCTATAATTGCCTGTCTATTGCTATAGCATCGTAGCATTAGTTAATTGCACAGAAATCTTTGTGACTGGCATAATTAACAGAAGATCTTTGAGGTCTGTTGAGTTTCAGAAAAGTTATAGTCTGGCTATGTACAATTGCAATTTAGCCTAACTTTGAAAATATTACAGCAACTTCTGTGTTGTTCTTGTCTGTATGTATTATTATGGTGATGATTAGGTGTTATAATTAGTCTTTATTATTCACTCTGTTTCACATAAGTAACATTCCTGCAGTGAAAACAAACAAACAAACTCACTTGTCACGGACAGGCTGGAAGGGAGATTTTAACGGCTGAGGTGGGGATTCAGTTCTTGGTACATTTTCTCTTTCTAGAAGGAGACAGAAGAAAAAAAACAAAACAAAAACAAAAACAGGAGAACCATTTTAGAATAACAATAAAAAATCTGGACAGTGTGCAGAGAACACACCTCCCTCTCACCCTCTTGTGCAGGTATATACATGTGTGTGTGTGCACAGCACTATTCCCTACTTTCAGTATTTAAGGAGTGTGCAAGCTTTTCTTGCCACATTTTTGTCTGTCACTGAAATTATGGGGAGATGAGGGTCAGGAAGGAGGGAAGCAAAGCAAAACTCAAAAGAATATGTTTCACAGTGCTATTCCTGCATTATCATCTTACACGATGGACGTATAGGGCAAGAATGTAATAGCCCACATGAATTGGGCTTGATGTTCGCAATCAACGTTTTAAAAAAACCCCAAAAAACCCCAAACAAAGAACCCAAAAACGCTAGGGTAAACTGTCTGTAACTCTGTTAAAAGCAATCAGTTACACCAGGACTGAATCTGACACCGTTCCTCAAGGAGAAGGTCATGTGCGTGTATTGGGGGTGGAGGAGGGCGAGGTGGATGTCTAATGCATTCATTACCTATGTGTTTGGGACTGGTCCTCTCTGAAGGTTTTTCGCTACTTAGAGCTCCCAGGGTTGCTGTTAAAACAGAAGGTTGTTGCTGGGCCTGGAGGTGGTGATTGTGATGAGCAGCGTGGTGGTGATTTACTCCCAAAAAGGACCTCACGTTTAGCAGGGAACTCTGAGTGAGGAAAGCCCCATTTGTCCAGTTGTGAAATTTGCCAATCTGGCATGTGTAGAGTCCATGGCTAGGGAGAAAAGCGGGGTGCTGGATCTGTGGAGAAGTATGGTTAACCTGGGGAGGAGGGGGCGGAGGGGGAGAAGATTTCAGGGCGCCATCGGGACTGGTTGCTGTCTCTGCCAAAGACCAAATCTTGGGTTTGCTGTGAGATGGCATCTGTAAATTGTTCTGTCCCCCAGGGCTGATGATTCGCGTGCTGTTGTCAGAGGTCTCCTTCACCATGGCCAGCGCATCTTTGGGCTTCAGGCCTTCAGACCCTGACAGTGCCAAATCCTTCTCCTTCTCCAAATGCTCCTCTTCACTGCTTTGTCTCAGGAGCTCAGGCTTCTCCTCCTCTTCCTCATTGCTCTGCTCCCCATCGTTCTCATCAATTTTGTCTATGTCTATGCTCTCCAGGTCGATTTCCTCATCGTCTTCATTCTTCTCGGGGTCCCCCTCATTGTCACTCCCGAAGAGGTTTGCATCTTCTTGGTCTTTACTCCTGGAGCCCCAGGTCACCTTGTTCTCCTTCTTGAGCCGCCGGCGGGCGTTGGCAAACCAGGTGGAGACCTGGGTGAGAGTCATCTTGGTGATGATGGCCAGCATGATCTTCTCGCCCTTGGTGGGGTAGGGGTTCTTACGGTGCTCGTTGAGCCAGGCTTTGAGGGTGCTGGTGCTCTCCCGGGTGGCGTTTTTAGGCCGCCCCGGGTCCCCATACTGGAACTGTCCGTAGGGATAATAGCCGGGGGCAGTGTGGGCAGCAAAGGTAGCAGGGTGGACACCCGGATTATCTTTCAACTCGTACTGGGAGCCCTGCAACACATTCAGACAAGCGGAGAGGAAAAAGCACATCAATTATCTCGTTAGCGTCTCTACCAGACCTGAATGGGCGACTACGGGAGCCGGAATACGCCTTTGAGCGGTGCAAAGGGTCTTCGCAGGCAAATTCGGCCCTCCCTGCTCCAGGCTTTTCACGTTTAGATCAGACAGAGGTATTCCCAAATGATCTCCCCTTCTTGCAGGGAAAGGAAAAGAGAGGGGCTAAGATGGGCTCTGCCAGACGTTATGCGGATTTTCTCCGCGAACCAAACCAAATCAAACGGTGGTAATGCAGCAACTTCGCATTCCCGTCGGCGAGACAATTTATTGTGCCCTCGAAATTATCGGGCAGGTACTACACCATAGTTACAAACTAATGCCTGCACACAACGTCGCATTTATCTGCAAAATATCCAAGAGGATATTACAAATGCATGCAGAGCATTCTTCTTTGGCCCCAGATCTGCCTTTAAAAGGAGTTGGCGTGAGAGGAGACTGGGGAGATGAATGCACAACTTCAGTGCTAAGACACTTACAATATAAGAGATTTTCCACACACAAGCCAACTCCCCCGCCCCCCGAATCATACACTAAGATTCTGGTGTAAAACATTAACTTCTAACTGTTACAAGAGCCTTTAAACTCTGGAATGAAAACTGATCCACGCATTGTAGAATATGGATATGCAGACACTTTATCTCATAAGTTTTACTTTGATCTGGGCAGAGCAAACACAAATTGTTTACAAGCGTTTAGAGCCGGTGATTTATTTGCAATCAATATTCTTTTTATCATCAGTAGTAAAACACAGCAAGTCAAATTATCCCATCAGGTGTTTTGGTAAATAACATTTTATCTTTCTAGCAACCTCATTAGGCCTCATTATTACCGCAAATTGTCCAGATATTAACTTAATATTTTAGCTCTTAATTTACAAACACTCAGAATTTTAGAATTTATTTCAAAATATCACCGTCATGGTAAACCACTGCAGTAAAATACCAGGATACTTTGCGAGTAGGAAAGGGAACTATTCCTAAATAGCTAACATTTAAAGCCGTTTTCTTTTTTTCTTGCTTATAATACAATCTCGCTTTTTTTGTAGTCCAGAAACGCATCCTTAGTATTGCTCTTGCGAAATTTTGTGTCAGCCTTAAAAAATGAACCGCTTCAAACATGTCCGCAAAGAAACTAATCTAACTTTGTCAAACAGTGAAAAAGGAACATGTATTTTCATTTCAGAGACAAAGCTTATACACAAAGAGAAGCCCGATGTAATTTTTGTAATGTGTTACAGAGTAGGCTTTCTGCGCTTCCTTTATTCCGCTGTCTTTTGTTATTGTTGCTGAAATGATATTTTTTTGTGTGTCTCTGTTGGGAATTCTTTTGAAGAAGCCACTTGTAAATCACTCATTGCTTCTGTCTCAACTTTTACTGCATTTCCAAAATCAAGGTTAAGAAAAGTAGGAAATGAACGCTGTTAAAAGTGCCTTCGTGGGAAATGTTTGCAGCACAAAATGATCTGTTTTCAGATGCTGACCTTTGTTCAACAGCGTATCTACCTGCTTGCCTATATATGTATTAAAAACCCTCAGAAGTTATGCCTTGCATGCACCCGGCTTTTATGTTTCGGGGGGGAGAAAAAAGAGAGGCACTTAGAAATTAAGTGGAACCTGTGCGTACCGTCGCCGGGAAATTTGGAGATACCAGCAACGAAAATGTTTCAACGATACCAGAGATAAAAACAGTTAGCCAAAAAAAAAAACAACAAAAAAAAAGACGTTTCACTTTTTAACTATTACATTCTAAAGAAAAGGGGGGTGAAATAAACCCGAGGACAATCTGCGTGACGGTGATTTGTTTTAGAGTTAACGGCAATAGTGCCTTTCTACTCCGATGCCTATGCTGGGGTGTAGGTGCCCTCCTTCGCTTGATGCAAATCCCCTCTATGACCCCCGCCACAGTCAGAGTATGAAAAGTTCAGGGAACCGATCGGGCCATTTTTTAAGTCTGAAGGAAAATGTCGTGAAACAAACGGGCGTACCGGCTACCGACACCGCACCTCGGCCTTTCGGACGAGACCTGTTCATAGCTCGGCGGCACAGAAAAGGAGCGGGCGGCAAGAGGAGCGCGCCGCAAAGCCAACTGAAACAGCAGGACCGACAACATCACCCGTCAACAACGACACCAATAACAACGACGGGGGGGAAGGGGGAAAAAAAAAAAA
>NW_010542156.1:0-949 GCF_000687285.1 Phaethon lepturus
CCTCACACTCTTCCCCTGTTCCAGCATGGGGCCCTCCCAAGGGCTGCAGTTCTTCAAGAACTGCTCCAAGGTGGGTCCTTTCCACAGTGTGCAGTCTTTGAGGAATGAACTGCTCCAGTGTTGAGTCCCTCCCATGGGCTGGAGTTTCGCAAGGTTTTTTTCCCCCTTCTTAAATATATCACAGAGGTGTTATCACCATTGCTGATTGGCACAGCCTTGGGCAGCGGCAGGGTTGTCTTGGAGGGGGGAGAGGGGGAAGCTTCAAGCAGCTTCCCACAGAAACCACCCCTGTAGCCCCCCTGATACTAAAACCTTGCCACGCAAACCCAATGCAAACAATATGAAAGAATATCCCTACAATATTATTAGAATGGTGTTAGTTATGAGGCTTATTTCTCTCCTTATTTCATTGGCATATGTTCATGATATCACTGAAGAGATATTTGCTATATATATCAAACTAAAATGGTTAAAGCTGTTTCCTGTGTGCCAGACTGACACAGACCTGCCCCTTTTGCACGCTTCAGCTAGTCCTGGGCTCCTTAGTGAGTAGGAAACCCCATGCTCTGCCACTGAATGTGTGGCAAGGCTAGGACTAGCATGCTGGGAGCACCTGACCCACCACTGGCACATAGACATAGTCTTTCATTGTGGTTTTTATACGACACCATGGCTGCGTTTTAATTTCTATATAGTACTATTAATCTCACTTTAGATTGAAAAATATTTCATGAAACATTTGCAATGGATAGGTTTGGTGAACACAAATACCTGTCCCTACTGCTCTAAGTTGGACAGTCGGCCTAGGGCTCTTGGTATATTTATTAATAATTTTAGTAATTTCTGTCCTGTGTGTCTCAACTGCATCATGGCATCTTAAAAGTGTTAATGGTATTTGACTATGAAAACCATCATAAGCTATTGTCCTGGTTTTGTCTGGGATGGAGTT
>NW_010542157.1:0-272 GCF_000687285.1 Phaethon lepturus
GGAGGAGGAGGCAGCTGCTGAGGAGGATGAGGAGGAAGAGGAAGAGGAGGACGAGAACGTGGAGGAGGGGGGGGCGGCCCGGCTCAACGGCCGAGGGGGCCGGGCGCAGGAGGGCGAGGAGAGCTGGATGCAGCGCGAGGTGTGGATGTCCGTCTTCCGCTACCTCACTCGCAGGGAGCTCTGCGAGTGCATGCGGGTGTGCAAGACCTGGTACAAGTGGTGAGTGTGGGGACGTGTGGCAGGGGCGGGGGGGAAAGCCGGGCCGGGCCACC
>NW_010542157.1:303-1563 GCF_000687285.1 Phaethon lepturus
TGCCCACGTCCTGACCCCTGGACCCGGCGTGGCCACGCCAAGCCTTGTGCCTGATGGGCAGCCAGAGGGAAGGGGGGGAAAGGACCTCCCCGGACGGAGCTGGCGCTGGCCGGACAGTGTTGCCCTAGGACCCTGTAACCAGCTGCTGCCTTTGCTGTATGTGCACTGGTCTCTATTGTCCCCCTTCTGCCTTCCTCCTGTCCCCTCTGTTGGGAGACGGTGGCAGGCTGTGCTGTCACCTGAGCATCCATGTGCCCCGCCGCATCCTTGCGAGGTGCTGATGCCCTTTCCTTGCCCGCCGCCCTGCGTGGTCCTTGCCCTTCCCTGCCTCCCTTCCTGCCTCGGCCTCCCGGCAGGCTGGGGAAGGCAGGCTGAGACGGGGATGGGTTTGCTGGCTGGAAACGCCTCGAGGGGCAGCAGGCCTGAAAACAATGCTGGCACCGGGACAACTGTGGATGGAGAGGGCTTGGGAACAGACGGGGACTGGAAACTGGGAGGTTTCTAACTGCCGAGCAGTGGGAACGGCACGATGGGGAAGGACCGGACCGCTTTGATCAGCAGCCAGTGGGAGCGACATGGCGTGGTGGCTGGAGGAGAGCGTCCCCTCACCTGCCACCGGTGCAGCACCTTCAGGGGCACAGCTGAGCTGCCATCAGGTTCTAGCTCTCCCCAGGCTCCTGTGGCAGAGGAGGAGTTTGTGCCACCTCCAGGCTCTGTTGCAGCTCCCGGCGAAGCGGCGAGCGCTGCTGAGGCCGCGGGGTGGGACCAGGCTGAGTGTTGCACCCGCTGGGAGCGGCGATGCTTAAGATCTTCGCCCTGGCAGGAGGAGCACCCGGGAGGGGGCAAGCAGGCTGACAGCTGTGACTTGGAGTCTTGTTACGTGGCAGCAAAACCCTGCTGGGGCTGTTCTGGGCATCCCTGGGTGGCCGGACACCCTCAGCAACCTCCCACGTGTTTGGGGAAACCCGGGGAAACTAGGCATAGCAGCCTTGTTCTGTGGCTGGGGCCATGCCAGGGCTGGGCTTCTCCCTGAAGCCAGGGAGACAGCCGTCTCATGTCCCGGGGTGCTTGACTTTCAGCCTTGTCCTTGTCCCCAGGTGCTGTGACAAGAGGTTGTGGACAAAGATAGATTTGAGCAGGTGCAAGTCCATCACCCCCCAGGCGCTGAGCGGCATCATCAAAAGACAGCCAGTCAGCCTCGACCTCAGCTGGACCAATATCTCCAAAAAACAGCTTACGTGGCTTGTCAACAGGCTGGCA
>NW_010542157.1:1696-1975 GCF_000687285.1 Phaethon lepturus
CATCATCCAGCAAGCAGCCGATAGCGATGTGGTTTCCTGCGTCTGTGTGTTTTAACCTCTCCTCCTTCAGAGAGCTTGACTCCCCGTCCCACCCCAGGCAGGGAGGGGCCCTGCTTCCTCATGTGCCTGGAGAAAGAGGGTTGAGATCTGGGATGCCTCGGAGCTGACCAAGCCTGTCTGACTTGTTACCTCTCTCCCTTTTCCCGGCGCAGGCCTGAAAGACCTCATCTTAGCGGGCTGTTCCTGGTCTGCGGTCTGTGCTCTCAGTACCTCCAGCTG
>NW_010542157.1:2022-2364 GCF_000687285.1 Phaethon lepturus
CTCTCAGTACCTCCAGCTGCCCCCTTCTCAGGACCCTCGATCTTCGGTGGGCAGTAGGAATCAAGGACCCCCAGATCCGGGACTTGCTCACGCCTCCGACAGACAAACCCAGTAAGCTGTTGCCCAGGCTGCTGCGGGGCAAGGCTGGGGTGGTGGGGAGCTGGAGGAAGGATGACGTGGTGGGTGCAGAGCGAGGAGGTGACGTCGAATCCAGAGTGGCCCCACAGAGCAGGGCAGATAGTCTGTGCTCAGCTTCTCCTCTCCCTTCTGCAGGTCAGGACAATCGCAGCAAACTCCGCAACATGATAGATTTCCGGCTCGCCGGCTTGGACATCACTGACG
>NW_010542157.1:2437-2985 GCF_000687285.1 Phaethon lepturus
GACCTCAGCCACTGCAACCACCTTACGGACCAGTCAGCCAACCTCCTCACGGCCGTGGGCTCTTCTACACGCAACTCCCTCACCGAGCTCAACATGGCAGGTGGGTACGCTGCTCCGGGTGGCCCACGCTGGCCTCCACGGGCCCTGCTGGACTAAAGGTGGCCTGGCTGGACTTGCCGTCATAAAGTGGCTTCTTCCTCCCAGCTTCACAGAGGCCTTGTATCTCACTCTTCCTCTCATCTCCCTGCAGGCTGCAATAAGCTGACGGACCAGGCCTTGCTGTACCTGCGCCGCATCTCCAACGTCACTCTAATTGACCTGCGAGGTTGCAAACAGATCACCCGCAAAGCCTGTGAGCACTTCATCTCGGACCTGTCTATCAACAGCCTCTACTGCCTGTCCGATGAGAAGCTGATCCAAAAAATCAGCTAGAGACCCTTCCCGGGGCAGACTGAGGAGAAGGAAAAGAGCCCATCCCACCCCTCTCGGAGAGCCGCTCCTCCACATCCCTACCTTGCCCTCCGTGTCCTGCCGCTGCCTCCCACCTG
>NW_010542157.1:3097-3500 GCF_000687285.1 Phaethon lepturus
GGGGCCGTTGGCCCCGAGGCTGGCCGCTCCCAAGGCGGAGGTGGTAATAGAGATCTCTGTGCAGAGAAATGGGGCACCCTCTTCCCCCAGCTTTTCCCCTCCTCCCCGTCGTCCCCTTGCCTTGAAACACTTGTCACTTCCCTGTTAGCACAAAGCTTGAGGGTCAAGGTCTCTCCAAGGAAGCGGGAGCAGAGCTGGAACAAAACGTACCCCTCCGTGCCACCGCCAGCTCCTTGCTTGCCCTGCACTCTCGGCCCCCTTACCCTTTCCCTCATCCGGCCGCAGGGGCTGTGATCGAACCCCCTCCTCCTTCCACCCCTCTCACGCACCCGGGCGGCTCTTTCAGTATTGAGGGCAGGAGCCCCGCAGCCATGGTGTTGCGGGTTCTCCGGCCGCGGGGCTG
>NW_010542158.1:0-20725 GCF_000687285.1 Phaethon lepturus
TCCCCGTCCCGCGGCGAGGCCGGGCCGGGCGCCTCTGCCCCGGGCGCTGACGGGGTGTGTTGCAGGTGGCGGGGAGGGAGGGCCGAGCTCCTCCCGCGTCTTCGTGGTCCGCAGGGATCAGGACATCTACATCCAGACCTTGCGGAAACTCTTCAACGAGTCGCACGGGATCTTCATCGGCCTCCAGCGGAGCGAGGAGGAGCTGGCGGGGAAGTCGAGGAAGGCACAGTGAGGGGATGGGGCACGGGAGGGTGGGAGACACCCGCGGTCGCTGCTCCTTCTGCAGCCAGGCAAATGCCATTGACCTTAAAAATCCAGACAGCTTAAAGCTGCTGTAAACAGCAGCAGGGCAGGAAAAAAATGGTGTCAGTTTTCGGGTAATTTAACAAAACAAGGCTGTGATCCCTCCAGTAACTGTGCTGACCAGCGCCTTTGTGCATATAGCCAGCGTACGTGCAACCACTGCGCACAGCCATGCTGACTCCCGCTAGATTCACCCACGTTCAGGGAGCATCTGCTGCTGCAGAGAAACTTGCAACACTTAGTGGACAGTAGACATGAGACTAAAACTCAACAGCTCTCTCTAACCAAGGCCTTTCTGTGTTTGGCAGATTGGTTCAAGTGAGTAAAAACTACCGATCAGTGATAAGAGCCTGTATGGAGGACATGCACCAGGCAGCTAGTAAGTTTGTTTGTTCTCTTATTGCAATAAAAGGAAATGCTATTTGTGATCATTTAAAAATAGTATTTCAATTGTAAGTTATTACAACTATTGTAAAATAGCATACAAAGATTTCAGTCATTATCAAAACTCCATTTCCATCCTGGAGATTTTCAGGTTGGTTTGAAAATCTGGTCAGAGATTATTTTTTTCGCCCACTGTGTTTTAACTGATGTTCTGGTCTTTTCATATCTTGGGTTGCAGTTTTATGGGAAACTGAGTCTGAATTGACAGCTTGCTTCTTCCCACCACCCCCAAAGTGAGAGATTTTACTCTTCCCTTCCATCCTTGCCCTGTAGTCATACCCAGATTTGTACAATGTTTATTAAAAAAAGTTATAAATAACATTTTTTATATAAAAGTTAGCTTTGCTATGTCTGTACTCATCAAGGTCTGTTGCTTGATGAGTGATCAAGTATTGTTGTATGTATTTATGAGCCCAGAAGGTGCTGTGAAAGAAGGTACATATGCTGCTCTTTGACTTTGCTTTTATTCTGCCTTCAGTTTCAGCCCGGGACCCTGCTCTGCACAGCCAGTATAGTACTCAGGTAATCTGCAGTTGCCTCACGTAATCACAGCTGAACATGAATGACTGGCTAGTAAATTCACCAAGGCCAGTACTGTGGCAGTAAGGAAGTTTAGATTTAACTCTGGCTTGGTATACTGGATGCGGTTTGTAACCAAGAATAAATGGGAATAGTTAGCTCTGTTATTTCTAAAATACAGATGCCTAACATCTGGATTCACTGCCGTTTCTTAAACATATATTCAGTGTTATAGGTGTGATGTTTTCTTGTCATCTTAAAGCCAGTACTCACCTGTCTGAAACTTCACCTCTCAAACACTCGGGTTCCAACGAACTGCATCTTGTAGCAAGCTCTAGGTGTTCACCGTGAGCTGTCGGACACTAGAAGAGTGTTGTGGGAAGAGCAGAGTGCTCACAGTAGTTTTGTCCTTTTAGCTGCACTGATGTTGCCTAATTGACCTTTCTTCTTTACTTTGCTGTTTGCAATGTTAAGTCTCAGGAGTGTAAAAGGGCTGAAAATAACACTTGCTGTACTGTTTTGCATTTCCCACTGATAACGGGTTATTACTGCATTTCAGTATACAAACAGCTTTGATATTTTCTGAGCTGAGCATGTGTAGCTGAGTTGAGGCCTCATTCTCTCTTTTCATTTGTATCTCTGAAATGTCAGTATGACATTTCTCTCTCTGTAAGAGTTGACCTTAACTGAACAATTGCTATGGACAGCAGATACCTTTGTGGGGTTAAAAAAAAATCCCAAAATCTAACTGGAGTAATAGCCAAATCTGAAACATGGCCCTACTTTTTTTTTTGAGGTTTCTATTCTCTCTGCAATGGAGCTGATCTGGAACCTGTGTGAGATCCTGTTTGTTGAAGCAGCTGCAGGTGAGCAGTGAATTATCCTGATGTTTAGACTGAAGGGTTTCAGTTTGCTTAATATGTAGCATCCATTGTGTCATATCTTAATATGTTTTAGAGATATGACAAGTGTCAGTAAGCCTTTTAATACCTCTTCTGCCTCTGTAAATTGCCACCTTCATATTGAATTATGTCAAGCTGTTAGATTTGCCTTCTACTTTTTCGCCTCGTGTAGTACACTACAATTAAATTGTCTTTTTTACAGAAAGGTAGTGAAGAAGAGGGATTTCAAAAGTTGTTGCCAGTTCATTTGATTTTTAAGCATAAATACATGTTTAAGCATCAAATATGTTGATGCCAACTAATGTTTACACATTCTCTGATGCAACTCCTTTAACTTTAGGAAGCCATTTTTTAAGTCAGTTTGTTTACACCAGCATTTTAAAGTAGTAAATAATTTTTAAAGGAAATCGCATTATGCAAACAAATATGCTACTTGCACAGTCCCAGAATTCAGAAGAGAGATTCACAAATTGTAGATTACTTAATCTCAAGAAAAGTTAATCACCTAGTGCCAGATTTCCTCCTCATATTCAGTTAATAATAATGAGTTGATGCTAAATTGAACAGAAGCATTCTAGGTGTCTTTTGGCATTGCAAGATTTATGATCTGAATCACTCACCTTTTAGTTCTTCAAGTAACTGGTTAGGGTTTTCTGCCAGACTCCACTGCTGTTCTGTCTAAAATTTGCCACACAGAAATCTGTCAGCAGCCTGGTGCTCCCACAGCCTGGCTACTTAAGGAAGTCCGTTCCTTTGTAATTGAGGTGTGGCAAATAGAAATCCAATCAGTAAACCTCATGTAATGATTGTCGAAGCATGTAAAATAGCAGTTTGGGAACAAACAGTTGGGAGCTAACAGAATGAAATCTTCACTGCATAAAGCTGGTCCCCTTCTGCTTCGCCTCCTTGACTGGGTTCGACTTCATGTCTGTGATGTGGACAACATGGTCCGTGAAGTTCTGAGCAGTGAAAATCCATCAAAACATGAGCTCTTCTGGAATGTGGTGAGTATAGTCACCTATAAGGCTCTTAAACAAAGAGAATTCACACCTATGTGTTTTGCCTTCCTCCTCCCCACTCGACACTAGACTACATCTCAGAAACTGATACCTAGGACACTGCTGCTGTCTGCCTGTATAAGTTTTAAGATGAAGCCATTCTGACAATCATCCTACCCCTCATTCCCATCCTGATCCTTTCATTTTCACGATCCATAGAGGTCAAGACTTGCACTGTGTATTTGACTTAGCAGGGCCTACAGTTTAAGCATTTTAACTCGCACTTAACTTGCCTAAATCACAAGTTAAAATTCCCCTCTGATACTCTTCCTGGGTATTTTGTAGCCTTGCCCGATGTAGTGCTCACAGACAGGTGGTTTTTGCAGGTGGATGTCTTTGTGCTGCAAGGCCGAATGGATGAAGCGCGGCACTTGCTCTCCAAGGAAGCCGGTGCCAATCCTACATCGGTGAACATGTTCAAAATCTTGGATGACTTGATGAAGAAGATGCCTGTGCCCAGTGTATGTACAAAGTGGATTTTTTTCATGCAGTTCCCTTGGGAAAAGAAAGCCACCTCTGATGTGGTTCCCCTAACATCACAATTTGTTCACCATCTCAGTCTTAATCCTTTACAGTAATAATATTTGTGTTCTTGAATTGCCCAAAAGACCCAACCATTCAGACAAAAGCCTGTGGGGCTTTGTTGACAAACCAACATAGTTAGAAAGAGAATTTTTGCAGCAAGATGCATTATGCAGTTGTCTCAAACAGTTCCTGTGGAGAACTATTCTCTTGTAACAGAATATTCTCTGAAGACTTTTACCAGTGGAGTTCCCCTCAGTTGCAGTGATCTCCTTGTGGAGGAAAAATTGCAGCTGCATCATGGTAATCTCTCATAGGCTCTCCTTTGCCTTATTTAGAAGGATAAAGACAGACACTTCAAATGCAACTGTAGTACAAAGAAAAATTTGATGGCAGCCCTGTATTTACCTTCTTATCATGAATGACTGCGAGTTCAGTGTAAGCACTTACTGTGATTTGACTTGGTGTTTATTTTATGCGTCTTATCTCTGTTCAGCTTGGCAACACCCAGACACTGACCGAGATGGAGCTGAAATGGCAGCACTGGCACGAAGAATGTCAGCGGTATCTACAGGATGGAACTTTTGCTTCCAATTCCCACATGGAATCCATCTGCAAGGTGTGTTTTTGCTGGGAAGGAAGGAAACTGTGGACAAGTATTGGATCCATCCTTGTGTATTTTAGGAGCCCTGTATAGCCATAAGTAACTTCAATACGCTGGATGATCTGTTCGTTAAATCAGAAGATTTCAGCCAGTATTTTGTACTGTGTTCTTTGTTTTGCAGCAGTCTTTGCAAGCCTGGGCAGATTGTTTTCTCTTCGTGTCCAAGGCCATAAGGCTGATTAGGAAACTGGGCTCTGAGAAGGATCTTTGTCCTTTGTTATTTAATTTTGATTAAATTATCAACTTTGCAAAATGAGAGTAATGCCTTTGAAGAGTTACAATGCAGCTGTGTACATTACTGAATTTGCAGAATTATTCCTATGTTTTTGTCCTGTTAGATCCTGCTGGGAGATGAAGATGCCATACTGGAGAAAAAGGAACTCATGACTACTTGGTACCACTTTCTGGTTACCCGACTCCTGTATTCCCATCCAACTGTGAAGCCAATGGAACTGCGGTTTTATGCACAGGCATGAAATAGAATTATTTTTATATTCTCTGCTGTTTCATGCACACACGGGTTACCGTACTTAAAGAAAAACTTTGGGATAGTTGACATCTTACAGCAAGTACCTACCTGTAAGGCGTTTCCTAGAATCTGTAAGTGAACTGAGAGACTGGTACAGTGAACAAGTAATTATTGAAGACCAAGTCTCTTCAGTGTCTAGGGTTACCAGTCTTGTCCCTGCAAATTGTTTTCCCAGTTTCCTTATGCTAAAATATTGCATCTTTTCTGTTAACGTGTTCAGTCTCTTTGACATATTCTTTCCCGTAAAATAACCTAGGCGAGGCTGCTACATCCAGATGCTTTCCTGTAACCCATCTCACAACTGCACTTATCGTGTCTTGTAATCTTATTCCACAGTCTAGTATGGACCTGTTCCTGGGTGGAGAAAGCAGCCCTGAGCCTCTAGACACAATTTTAATGGCAGCCTTTGAATTTGAGATGCATCAAGTGATCAAGGAATGCAGGTTGAGTTTTAAGGTTTTTGATTCTCTTAGTTCTACAGCATTGCTTCTGTGTGTGTTCACTCCAATAGTATTTGGGGTAGAGGATATGGGTACAGCCCACCTGATCATCCTTTCAAAGAATTTAGCAAAAATACATGAAGCAGGCCTCAATTAAAAGTATTCCATTAGGTCTGGGACATTGCAACCAGACATTGTATCGTAATGCAGCTTATGTATTGGTAAGAAATGCCTGCAGAAAACCTGACACATTCCTTGGCAGTGGTAGGCTTAGTTTTTTCTTTCTTTTGCTTGCTTCAAATACAGCATTGCTCTGAGCAACTGGTGGTTTGTGGCTCATCTGACTGACCTCCTGGATCACTGTAAGCTCCTGCAATCTCACAATCTCTAGTAAGTATTTATTTGCACTGATTATTCAGACACCTAGCAGCAAGGATGACTGAAACAGCATATGGATTTTTGTTGAAAAGGAGTGTTTTGGGCATTTGTAGAAGATGGAGGATAAAGTTGCTGCATGTGCCTTTGAAGTTACAGGCAGCTCAGATGCTGTGAGAAGCAGAAGCAGTTGCTGACATGACGAATTTGACATCAACAGTGCCTCAGTACAGTGTTAGGATTTTTTTTTAAATATAATTTTATCTGACATATAATCAAGGCCCCAAATGTTTGTGAGTTTTTTTGGAATGGTGAGAAACTTCTCTAAAAAGTTTCCATAATTATGCTTTGAATAAATTTAAGTTTCAGCAATTGAATTTTGCTATCTGAATTTCCTTGGAAGTTTCAGTCTCTTAAAGCACTTCCTCTAAGTTATATTTGCTAAGTGCTGTAAATACTTGGCAGGTCTTCCCAAGGAGAAAGCTGACGTGCATGCTTAGGCCTGAGGTACAAAGCTTATTAAGGTAGCCCATGAGAAAACATGCTGCATAAATTAAAAGTACTTGTGAAATAGAGTCAGCCCTTTTGTTCCAATAAAGTGCAAATAATAATGCCTGTTTCTTTTCTCTCCCCCCTCCCCCCCCTCCCAGTTTTGGTTCAAATATGCGTGAATTCCTTCTGCTGGAATATGCCTCAGGACTCTTCTCCCATCACAGGTAGCAACTTTTTTTTTTGTTAACTCAGAGGATAGACTAACACCGACACAGCCAAAACAAATAACTACATGTTAATGAAGTAAAAAGGCAAAACTTACAGATTAGGATTTCAGCAAAGGTGTCCCTAAGGGTTCATACAATGCCAGCATGTTCCCTTTCCTGCGTCAAAGACAAAATCTCTATTAGAACCCATCAAGCGTATTGACCGGGACAGAATTGCTCCGGCCACTGTGGCTTTTTTGGTACAGAGCAACCTGCAGCAAAGCACTTGTGAGATGCAGGTGTTCCAAAGTTGTGTAGCAGGCAGATGGTATTTGGTAGAAAGTAAAAGCCATTTTAGGTCTGAATACTAAGTTAATCAGCAGATTCACATTCCCCTTGTGGCTTTCCTGTTGTGCTTATTTAAGATTTATATGATTTGAATGCTTGATGATTCTTTTTCCTCTCTCAGCCTGTGGCAGCTGGGGGTAGATTACTTTGACCACTGTCCAGAATATGGCAGGGTATATTTGGAACTTCATATTGAACGGATACCCCTTAACACAGAACAGAAGGCCCTCAAAGTGCTGAGGATCTGTGAGCAGAGACAGATGCATGAACAAGGTGATTGATTCTTAAATCTCATTGTTTTGCAATGATACAAGTGAAACAACTGTAACTAATTATTTCCCTCTTCTCCGATGTCATCTTCTAAGTTCGTAGCATCTGTAAAATCATGGCCATGAAAGCTCTGCGGAATAATCGCTTGGGCTCTGCCCTGTCGTGGAGCATCAGAGCTAAGGATGCAGCTTTTGCTACACTAATATCCGATCGGTGAGTCTGAGTCAGAAGCTCTGAGACGACTGCTGCTGTGGTGGGGTGGTAGGAACGGGGGAAGCAGCCATGCTGCGATGGACCAGAGAAGGTCCTGCTGCAGGCAGATGGGGATTGTCTTTTCCTCAGACCAAGTACCTGCTTCTGCACTCGAAAATGACATTCTTGGGTACTTTCATCTGAAGTACCCTAGCTGTTCTTTTCTATGCTGTTATACTTCGTGAAATCTAGAGATGAAACAGATTGGCTTTATCTAACAGTCTGCTCCTCTTAGACCTTGCTTTGATAAACATTTCTTTTGGCAGTAGCTCTACCTTAGCAAGCCTTTCGCTTGCTCCAGTACATGGCTGTTTGATGGACTGTACAGTGAACCAGGGAACTGATTTGGGTGGAGAATAATCCCCTCCTGTGCTTTATTCAGCAGGTTATTTTTAACCAGTCTAGTCCACTATGCAGTCTCCAAACAAGTCAGTGGGAGTCACTTAAGCCACCGTTTCTGCAAAAGATCTCAAGCCACAATTATCGCATATGTAACAAAGAGTAAAGTTTTATCGTGTCCCTGGTTTTGCATGAGCTTGTCACAATATCTGGCCTTGCAGGGGTAGGAAGCTTGTTATAAAATTGAAGAGGATGCTAACACTTAGCTTAGGCCTAGTCAAAAGATAGGGCAACTCTCTTTACGCTCTTTAATCTCTAGCAATCCAGGTCATGTATTTTTTTGCTAATTGGAAATAGCAGGTTCCAATCTCTCTGCATAGTTTGAAATTACACTCTGGATAGGTGGCCAGGCACTACTCTTCTCTTCAGCAGTGAAAAGAGGGAGCAGTAACAGATTGTTGTTTTGTGGTGTTTTTTTTTCCCCATTTATTCTTTGAAGGAGTGGGAATTATTGTATTTCTTTCAACAGAAGGTGAAAGAAAACCATCACAGGAAACAGCTGGGAAAAACCAGCATAATGAAGGCTGTAACAAAACAGATGAAAAGCTTTTAGAATTGTTTTTGTTCCTGCTGCTTACCAACTTTTTTACATAGCAGAAAAATAGAGCTTTTGTTATGACCTGGGACTGTTACTTATGCATCCACCAGCCTCAGCTTCCTGTGCTCCTTCCTTCACTTACTCCTTTTAAAAGAATGGATCTCAACTACCACTAAATCTAGAATAATAAAGTGTCTGTTAAACACATGTTCTCCCCTCTAGGCTTTTATTGTGTTTTACTTTTTCCCTAGATTCCTTAAGGACTATTGTGAAAGGGGATGCTTCTCTGACTTAGACCTCATTGATAATTTGGGACCATCCATGCTGCTCAGTGACCGGCTAACATTTCTTGGTAAGATGTGTCTACAGTTTTCATTCTGGCCTGTTAATTTAGAACACAGTTAACTCCATGGAATTACTTGGATTTGTCTCTTCCTTTGCCTGGCTGCATCCTGTGACGGAAGGTGATTTGGGATGCAGCTTGCTTGCTACCAGGAGACTGCATTTCCAATTGCACTCACGGTAGGCATGTGTTCTGCCCTGCTTTGAGCAGGATTGTCTTGAATTCTGACACTTGTAGGCTTTCCCTTTCTTAGTCTTTTTCCAGACTCTATCACTACCTAGAGAGACTTTGAAATATTAGCAAACACAATCTGCAAGACTTTAGGGGGCTTCCTTAGGAGACCAAATAAGTTGCTTTGACAATATGATAATTTTACTAACTTCATAAAGTTCTCCAAAATCTCAACAACTTGTGTTGGTTCAGTGTGCCAATTTCAAGCTCACTCAAACAGAAGCTCTCTCCTGCCCCTTTGCTGTAGCAGTTGTGCCAAGTAACAGTGAAGGGCCTCCAGCTAGTTTCCTTTACATACCACAGCTTCCTTTTCCTGACTGGCACAAGTGTGGGCTCTGGTAACCTGCACATCTGGCTGCAGCTGCTTGGTGGCCTTTGATTAATGGATTAAGACAGGAAAGTGAGCTAAAATACCCCTTTCTCCGGAGCTGTGGCAGTTAGCAAACCCAGTTACTGGGGACAAAATCTAACAGGAGTTTGGAATAACTGTTGGCAATCAGACTGACTCCCTTTGGCTGACACCAGCATTACTGTGAGGGTGATCCTGAATTTGATCTGTTCCCATTTGGTCCAAGCTTGCAAAACTGGCACTGTATTTCTTTCATTTAAACCTTATCCTAAATTAAGCTTGGACACTAACTGTGACTTACCAAATTGGTAATCCCTCCTACCTCTGTATGCCCAATGTCACCCAGGGCCCCTTGCACCAGCCCCAAAGATTTACAGTTTAATTGTGTAACTGTGTTTATAGAGAAATGACCTCCTTTTCTGCTTTTTATAAAAAATCTTGAAATGCCTGAAAAGATTTCTGCTTGTTTTTCCTTTGGAGGTTTTAGAAACATCAGGTGTGCTTTTGCTGGGCAACTTTCACATGTCTCTATCTTGAGCTCAAGCATTAGTCAAAGGTGAATCTCAATGGGAATCTTTACTTCCAGTATTTTGACAGTTTAGTGGATACAAACAAAGCCACAGAATAAAACTCACTTTCATCCTCAGCCAGTTCTCAAGTGCTGGATATTGATCTAATTAATTCTTAGCAAAAGCAGAACTTTCCACATTAACAAAGATCTCAGTTTCCGTTTAAACAGTTGGGAAGACAACAAAGCCTTTCAGACCTCCTGACATTCTGCGATCTCAAAAAGAACGTTCACCCTCCCCCTCCCCTCCCGTTCCTGGTTTTTGCAGACGCCACGAGTCCCTCTAAGCCACTCGTGCTGTTGCTGACCCTGCAAACACTTGGGACCAGACAGTGTCAGTTAGCAAACAGCCTGGTTCCAGCCTTACCAAGAACAGGAACAGGTTTTTGGCTGCCTTTTCCACCAGCCTCTATTTTAACCTTTTTTCATGCCCAAGATTCCCATTCCCCCAGACCCGGCTGCTTTGGAGACTCATTTTGGGTGGGGGTAGTTGTACCCCAGGCTTCACAGGAGCAAAGGGGCCTCCTAACATCCAGTAGCCCAGGCCCAACAGACACTGACACCTTTTACCCTTCACCAACACCCGTGTATAGGCAAGTACCGAGAATTCCACCGGCTGTATGGGGAGAAGCGGTTCTCTGAAGCTGCCAAGTTGCTTCTGATGCTGATGACGGCTCACATCGCTCCTTGCTCCTTCTGGATGACCCTGCTGACAGATGCCCTTCCCCTGCTGGAGCAGAAAGAGGTAAGCACGCTGGTCACACAGGACAGAGTCCCCCATGCCCTTTTTCTTCCTGACAAGGTAGCTCAAAGGGGTGACCCCCTTTTCTGCTCCCGGGCTGGGGCTTGCACTTCCAGCGCAGAAGAACCCAGAATCGTGCAGCTATCCGCGCGTCCTGTCAGTGGGAGCACTTGGGACCTAGGATGGGATCATCAACTCTTGGTTCCCTGCTATTAGAAAACAGCAGGGGAATACATACATGCTGATGATTTAAGCACACACTGCATCCAGTTCCTTGGCGTGAAGGTTTTTCTAGCATGCTTCCTTCTTCTAAGCTCAATTTTTGCTCTAAGATCCTTCAGGAAAATGACAGCTTAGCAATTACAGACCCATGAGTGGATAAAGCCCAGAGCACCTGCTCTGACCTCACGGCTGACCCTGCTTTATGCAGGAGGTGGCACTAGAGACCTCCCAGAGTCGCTTGCAGCCTGAATTATCCTCAGATCCTGTGATTTGAAGGGTCAGAATGGATCTGCAGGAGTGCAAAAGCATTCCTATACTCTCAGCCAAGAGTTACCTGCTCAGACTGTGTGATGTCCTTAAACTTGATAGTTTTCAGTAAATACTTTAATTTCCACAGGTCATATTTTCAGCGGAGCAGACTTATGAGTTGATGCGATGCCTGGAAGACCTGACAGCAGGGAAGTCAGATAAGCAAAAATTCCAGGTAGCTCCTGTTTTGAGGACAACTGAGTAATGAACGGGTGGGGCCATGGGGAGGGTCCGGGAAGGCAGGCTCAAATTTATGTTCCTGTGCGGGGGCAGAGAAGAGGGAGAGCCTGATTTAGCGCGGATGCAACGGGGTGTTACTTTTAACGGCCAGCCGAATTGAGGCATCGTCAACAGTTATTTAAGTATACGCAAAACCAGTACAGGAGGACTTCCACTCCTTGCTGTTCTGCTGTTTGGGATTGGACTGTGACACTTTTCCAAGATACATAATTGCAAATTACATGGGCAACAAAAAGCCGAGATGCTGCCATCGAACAGCTCAAGCTATGGAACATTCCAGGCGCAGAACAGGGAGCCATTTGCTACATGCACAAACCGCTGCAGCTGCCAGAAAAAGAAAAGGCTTGGCAGTGCTGTCCTGTGTTGCTCTAAAAAGCAGGAAGTGTAGCTTTTACTCTTCTCAGGAGGTCCCTATGACAGGTAAATATATGTGTACTCTTTCTCTTAATGACCTGCATCCTTACTTTTCGAAACTCAGAAAAGGGACTGATCACCTCATCACAATCAGCTCATTATTGCGCATAGTAGTCTAACCCAAACTCTGCTCGCTTTTAGGATGATGACGTCGAGAATATGAAAGTGGAAATGCTGAGACTTGCTCTTGCACGAAATCTTGCACGAGTCATTGTCAAAGAAGGCACGTTGGATGGATCTTGAAGACAGCAGTATGTGATTTTACGCCTCCTCTGTGGCTCACTGTACATAAACCTGACTGCTTTTCTAAGAATAAATGTCTTGTTTTGCATATTGCTTGGGTATTTGTTCTTGTCTTCCATAAATACAACTTTAAAAAAGCATAAATGTAACATGCAAGAAGGAGCTGCATCAAAACGCCAAGATTGCTTGTTCCAATGTGGTCTGGCGACTCTCCCCTGCTAAAGTAAACCTCATTACCAACAGCAACATTACCGTTGCTTTACCTCTAACACCCAGAACTGAAATTAAGACCACCTTTTAAACCACTGGGGATTTAGAAAACACCAGCTTCTCCGTTTTCACTTAGTTTGGATGGTCTTGAGGCAATGGGTTGAGTTTTAGGATTTCCAGAAACAGCACTGTACTGCACAAGCAGTCGTTAGTAAGGGCTATCCACAGAGCTAAGTAGGGAAAACAATTTATTTAACGTGCAGGAGAACAAATGCATTTGAGATGTATATACAGTTATGACTGTTCGGTATGAAGCAGGAACCTCACCCTACAGACAAGGAACTTTCATAGTTAATTTCCAAAGCTCTTAACAATGCATTTCCATGCAGCAAGACTACAGCATCTTTCCATTTGGCTGTACAGTGCAGGCAGTGCGGTGCTGTCAACACTGAGAACAAAGCCATTCTGCAGAAGGCACTCAGATCCTTCTGTCCTCCTCAAAGTCACAGTGAGATTCACGTGTAGGCATCCAAGGCAGTGAAACCTGCCTCCTCAGGACATGCTACCGTCACCTAAGCACTACCCCATGCCTACTGTGTCTAAAGTGCTGGCAAGAACACATCTGAGGCAGAAAGAATTCTCTCCTTGTCCCCCATCCCAGTCCATTGATTTAAAACTGCTTGCTTTAAGGATCCAAACAATGTACCCATCGCTCTCACCTTCTACCTCAGGGAGCTGACAAAGCTGGGGTCTTTACAAGCTTCAGACCAGGAGTTTACAGCAAGCTCCTTGGCCAAGCTTTGATTCTACTTTCAGGGCTTCTATAAGCGCCTGGTGCCTTCTCCAATGAGGACCTCAGGCTTCAAATCCGCCGAGTTTGTCCACCTCTAGTGATTTTTACTTTGCAACACAGTCAAGAAAATTCAACTATAAATCACCCCAAGCTGCATTTGCAGCAATGGGTTTTACAGCCACCATTAATGCCAGCAGCATGTTCTCCTCTGGAGTTTTCTTCCCACAACAGGCAGGATTCTCCTCCTCCTGTTTTTCTCAGCACTTGAGCTGACTGCTCCCACTCCTAGTTTGCTAGGAGCTGTTGCTTGACAGCACTGCTAGAAAAGCTGAGCTTAGTGTCCAAGGACCCATTCTATCTGTGCTTTTGTCAATGGATGTTAAAAAAACCTGTTAATTTACAACAGCCTGTCTTAAAGGTACTTGAGAGGCACTGCTTGAGATTGGAAATTGAGAAGGAAGGGACTGCTAGAATCAAGTTCAAATGATGTAAACGTAGTTTCTGTGAGACTGTAGCTAGAGGGGTCAGCTCCTGTGCCCCCTGTTAGTGCAGAACACTGATGTCCAGCAAAACTCCTTTCCCCCTCGTGCAGACCAGTGCACTGAGCCACTTAATACAGGGAACAAATAAAACAGGGCATTAAACCAGCACATGCATTGTCACAGCCCAGTGGAGCCTTTCCTTTCACTGTTTGCTTGTTTCTATTTAGATACCCTATAGCTCTATTATTTACACCTTGTATTTCATTGTACTCATCTCAATAAAACACAGTATTCGACTACAATAATAATACTGCCTGCATGAGGGGACACGAGAGGCATCTCTCCTTATCCCTGGATTCACTCACTGCACCTGAGTAGTGACTGTAACGACACCTCTGTGCTCCAGGTGCTGTCCTCCACCAGTACTGACCATTCCTTTCCAGCCCTGCTTACCTCCTCACTACACGTTTCCTCTTTTCCCCACACTATGGAGTGCAATGAAGGCAGAAAAATAACCAGTGTAACCATTTGCATACAAAACTTGGCCCCAGCTGCCCAAAATGGATACAACAGGGAGGCAGCTAGCAGAATAAAATAAATATAACTAAAGATACAGCAGTGTCACACAGCACAGAGCGAGGGTCTGCTTACATTGGCCGTTGGGAATGAAGCAGCAGAGGGGAAGGAAGGGAGTGAAGTGCCATTTCAGTGTAAAAAATAAGCATTCCCTCACGGAGCCAGCATTATTGCTCAACATGCTTAGCGGGTCCGGTCTGGCACTGAGGAGGTGAAAGCCCGAAGGAGGGCACGTGTAAGGGCTCTGCACTGAGGAAGCTCATGGTGGCATCATCACCCCACCAGCCTGTAGGTATCTCCGGACAGCAGTACAGGAACAAGCCAACTAAATCCCCTTCTGCTGACAGGTCTCCCCTCAAAATACAATAACTTCAAGTTTAATAGAGGGGAAGATAGAACCAGATTCACCCAGAGGTCAAGATAAAAGCAGCTGGCACTGCCTGTTAGTGGCTGCCACTCAGTTCACGCTTGGCATAAATGTCCCAGGACCCCTTCAACATGGGGCAAAACATTCTGGACTAAAGCTACAAGCAGAGTGGTCAGGACATGTAAACAAAGCTGAACATCACCAGTGGATAGAATGTGTCCCTCCCCACGTCACATTCATTCCAGTCCTGTGGGATCCTTTCCTGGTCCTGTCACAGAGTCTCTGGCAGTGTCCTAAGGTCATAGATTCCCCCACTGCTCTACCGGGGGAAACTGATCCACTTCGCCAACCTCTGTGCTGGGCTGGTCTCCCAGTGTGAAGGTCAGTCTATATCTCAGCCTCACTTTCTCCTGCAGGAAAGACAAGAGCAACATGAGAACAGCTCCTTTCAGCTCTACATAGAGCACAAGACTTCTGTTGCACACAGCAGGGGGAAGAGGGACAAGGTTAAGTTCAGGGAGTAGTTCAGCTATTTAGCAAACTGGAGTTACTTACCTCACAGTTTTTATACCACAAAAGCTTTATTGCTTAGCATGGAACAGTAGGAGAAAAGCATGAATGTGATAATAGTTTGCACATACGTAGCCAGCACCCATTGCTCAGCTGCTCTCCAGTAAGCCTGAAGAACGCTGCTGGAATAGTTCAACATTTTCAAGATTAAATTCCTCATCGTGTTGGGGAAGACAGAACAGCTCCTGCTCTGCAAAATTCCTAGTAAAACACTAAGCAGGAGATAGAACCAGTCCTTCAATGAGGGGTTCTCCATGTCCCTCACAAAGTTTTTCAACAATCCACCAAACCTCTCTGACATTTATCCTTTTGTATCTCAAAGCTTTCAGCCGACACTTTAAGGAACCTTTTGCTGTAATTCTCAAGTAGTAACATCTAGATTTGTCAAATAATTAAAACCTACTTCAGCATACAGCTCTAAGCTTTATGGAGCAGGCTACTTAAATGAGTAGCTACAGCAAGGAAAAACAGCTACACAGAAAAGAAAGTGTTAACCACATTATTTCACTGGTCACAGGTACATCCTCAAAGAATAACGGAACAGACACAGTCCAACATTCGTCTGTTGGTTCAGGCCTGCCAGGCTATAGCCTCAACACAGCAAAAGTATTTCTACTGCACCAGCTAATTTGACATCAATCTAATTATCACCAAGGCCAGGCACTTCCAGTGCACAAGGGAGTCAGACAAGCTCCTGATACAACTCTAATCGCTACCCTTTAAACCTGAGCCTTATATGGCTGTTGCCCTTTTGCTGGGAGAAATGTTCAGGTCCTTCTCATACCTTTCCTTGCTGACAACATCTGTTGGGGAAGAGACTTATGTACAGCCTCCCTCCAGCCCTGAACTGAAACACCATTGTTATGCAATGACCATCTCTGGAGGGAAAGTTAGGAATAAACAGCTTTATCTGCTCAATTGTTTGGTGCAGCTCCCCTGCAGAATTTAGAATTACATTAAATTTGTCTGACAAGGACAAGATAAATCCCACTGCCTCACTCACCTTCATAGGATTTGCCAGAAGCATGACTTGGGTGATGGCAGTAGGTGGCTGGATGGGATTGAATGGAGACAGCTCTGTGCCAGAGGGTGGTTGTAACTTCACTTTCATGGACTGCAAATGAAAAAGAAAGCAGAACCTTAGGGATTATCTCCTATGCTGGGGACCATGAAAGATGCATGCACAGGCTGGGGAGATAACAGCACACATCCAAACTAAGGAGAATCAATCCACGTGCGAGGATGAGGAAACAAGAGCCATCCTGGCTTGCACAACACGATGGGAACAGGCAGACTGATAGACAGATCAGCCCAGAGTAAAAGCACTGGTCAGGGGAACACCAACAGCACCTTCCTATCCAAGTTATCTCTGTCGGAGGTTGTAATACAAACACCTTCACGATGGTAGGCAGAGCATAGCCCAGATTGGGGCAGTTTTCAAAACGCAAAGCTGTCCATCCAAAATTATCTAAGTGCAGTAAGACTAGAATGGAATATATTGTCAGATTTAGGACGTCTGTTAAAATACAACACTAACTACCTGCAGTTTTTGACTTATCCTCTTTGGTGTTTTCTGCCTCTGACAACCACCTTTATGTTCTGGAAACAGGCAGAGCACAGCCTACAGAAAGGCAGAAGCATGCTGTCCCAAGTCCCTGAGTTCATACCGAGGCCTTCCCAAACGCACAGTTTCATGTCGCCATGGGCCTCAGCCACGCATCCCTACCTTCGGCACAGCAGCCTGCAGCACGATGTTCTTCACAGGAAGCGGGGCCGTGTTCAGCATCGAGACTACCACAACTAGCACATCCGACCTTCCCGGCGGGCACTCCCTGGCAAAGTGCAAGAGGATCCGGAAGCCGTTCTTGTCATAGGCTGTCACTGGGAGAGCACTGCCTGCCGCAGAGAGAGAAGGGGAGAGGAATGCAGGTTTATGCTACAGAAGACAATCTGTAGCAGCATTAGACAATCTGGGACATGTCATCCTTTCTCTCTACTTCATAAACTTTGTCAAGAAGCTTTGCTTTCAAAAAATGTTCAGAGAAAGGTGAAAAACCTGAGATACTTACTGGGTTTAATGGATTCCAAGGGAACATGGACATTGGCCAAAGAAATTTCAGGTGCTTTCATGGGACTGCCTTGCTGCTGGAATGATGCCGGCTGGAAGAGAGGACTTCCTGAGCCAGCAGTGCAGCTGCTTGGGAAAGGAATTGGAGGGGCTCCAGGGGCTGTGGCTGGCAGCCCTGCAGGTGCTATTAACGGGGCAGAGGTGACAGTGGTTGGCAAAGTAACCCCAGGGATCACCGAGGGAGTTGCCACGCCTTGGGCAGCAGTCCTGCAAGAGACAGAAAAAACATGGGAAATTGAGCTGAAAGTGAAGCAGGCATTTCGCCACAAACCCAGAGATAACCGCAGACCACGAGGGCGAAGCAGTGGCCTGGAGCCGGGCTGCAGTCTGTGACTCAGTATGGTCTCATGTAAGGAGAGCTATGAGCAAAGTGGTGGTGGTAGGGTTAGGCATGACTTCTCTAAGTTAAGAAGAAAGCAGAGTCCCACCTTCGCAAAGGCAGGCAAGGCTAAGATGAGCAAAGGCCTCTGTACCTTAGCAGCCTGTTCAACTTTACGCCACCCATTTGTATCGGGCAACAGCACAACTGTTGTGCTCTACCTAGTAATGCCTGCCTTCCCCTCCCAGAGGCGTGACCCTTGTATTAGTCTGTAAACTTAAACCCTCTGAGAAGAAAAATTCCAATCATGCATTTCTACCAAACCAGAGAGTTGAAAGTCTGCCTCTAAACTTGACACTGCAGTAAGCTTGGCTTTCTAACCGCAGAGACAAAGCGAAGTCCAGGACTTTTAGTTACCCTCTGGCTTCTTCAAGGAGTTGTCCCAATGCATCCATCTTATGTGACATATTGCTCCCCACAGAAGAGCTGAAGTACCCAGGAGCAGCTGGAATAGTCTTAGGAGGCCCTGCAGGGGCAGCCGGTCCAGCAGAGAATACAAATGGTGTTGAGTTTGGTGCTGGGATGCTGGGAGCAGTCTGAGAAGCTGTGAAAGCAGAGGGCAGCGTCACTGATGTTCCACATGTGGTCTGTGATGTGTGATGGAGAAGAGGGTTCCCTGCAGGGTTGCAAGCAACAGTCACCATCTTCGGATTAAAGAAATCCAGGTCCAACTGGTCATTCTGAAAGAGAGGACAAGTAGATGCTCTAACTCACTACTACCCCCCGTTGTAGACATGGCACTGTTACAGAGGGAGACAGATTTACCGCAAAAACAGGTGCTGGGTGGCAAGCAGCAAAGTCTGTGGCCTATGTCAGGACTACATCTGATCTGTAATTTAAGCAAAGGAAGTGCTAACGTCATGGGGGACAGATGGGAAACTGAGAAATCCAGGTTTGGGGATATCTATTCTGTTTAGATACAGTTATCCCAGACTTCAGGGCTATGCCAGGCTTCCCCTCAGGAACAGCTGCCCCTCTGCCTGTATGTGTGATCACGTTTCTGCAGGTGACGGAGTATGTCCTGAGATCTCCCACAATGACAACCCCTTCCTCCTCTTCCCCCCCGAGATCCTCCCTTGTACCTCAAACATGCTCCACTGGTTGTTTTCTGAGGTCTCCTTCACTGCTGCAGGGGCTGGGTCATTCAGGCCTGAAAGAAAAAACAGCAAGTAGGTGACTGGAGAAGAAAATGAGTTAGGTGTCATCCCGTGGCAATTGTTTCAGTACCATCAAACTACTTGATTCAGCTCTGCCAGGGCCCAGGAACCTGATGAAAGACTGAAATGGGCTGCAACTCCATCATGAAGAAAAGAGACTGACAGCATCAGTAGCTGACAGTCACCCCCTGCACACAGCTCTTCCAACCCTGCCTAATTGGCAGTGTCTACTGCTGCTCATATCCGGGCTCCACAGGCAGACGTTCTGCAGGCTCCTATACACAGCTCCTCTAAGGCACCTTGCTCTTTAGCACAGCCACAAAGTCAGAGGTGAAATCTGTACCAAACTGCAGCCTGCACATTCAGCACATACAAGCACCTACCAAGATCAGACTGCAATTACACTCAACAGTTATTTCACTTGCAGCCTACTCTGGAAAGATCAATTTTTAATACTGACTCACTGACCAGGTCTTATATTCAGGATGATGCAAGGGAGTGTCCCCTGGACTTCTCTAGAAACCAAAGGCATCTCATGCTCCTTTTAGGCATGCCATATGCGCAGCCTGCCCTCACACTCACGCTGGAGGAAGAAAGCAGTCTTTGTTAGGCATGGATTGAGTAGCTCTTTTCTGGGGGCCCTCAGTGTCTTACCTAAGCACAGAAGTTCCTCATCCAGCAAGGAGAGGGAGTTGGCTGTGCTGCTGTGCTGAGCGGGTGCAGCTTCCACCTGGCTAGAGGAACTGCTCCGCAATGGTGTGAACATCTGGGGAGGAGGCGGGAGAATGGGGATTTCTGCTGGGGCTGGGGCTGTGGGGGCTGGCGTCAGGGTGGTGGGTGGCATTGGAGGTGGCGGGGTGCTGGTGACATCCAATCCGGCAAGGTCAATGAGGGTGTTGAGATTACTTGTGGAGTTACTCCCTGCAGCAGACAGGAGAAGAGCACTACTAGGAAAGAAGGCAAAAGGCTCAGAGCAAACCCAATGTACAGAAGAAATTATCAACGAGATGGTTTAGGTAACACAGATCCTCATTTAATCATGGCTTATGGCTCTTTTTAACAGAGAAAGCCCACATGATCTCCACCTAACCATTTGCTGTCCACAAGCTATTTCAATCAACTCAGATACTTAGGAAATTTCTTTATGAAAAGCAACACCTGCTCCAAACTTTGCTCGTTCTCCAGTGCTTCCTGTATCATAATTTGTAATCTTTTCAAAAACTTTTGACCTCAGATCAGGCTTTGGGAGAGCCTACAGAATTACAATAAACAACAGCTATCACAGAGTTAGAGAGCTGAGGAAAATTCATACAGTCTGTATCTTTATATTCAGGACAGTCTTGTCCCAGTGAGATTCTGTCAGGCAGCATTATGCATTCTTCTGCTGCTCTCCACGCAGAATTGTTTAAGTGACTTCCAAATGGTAGTTCTGCCACACACATGTCCAGAGTTTTCAGTGGTGAAGCTGAAGTGTAAGGTGGGCAACTGGCCTAAATTCACAAATGGAATTGCTGGCAAAGCCAGGAACGGGACCTCTGGCCTGGCTCCCACTCTCCTGCTCTTGCCTTTTGATAAAATCATCTTCTTCTTACCTGTTACCATTAAGAAACAGGACAAATATGGAGAAGAAAATATATGAGAACTTCTAGCCACACAAACTGTTCAGATGCAGATTTGCTACTGATGTTATCAAAGGTTTCAATAATATGGAACGAGCAATAGAAAATGCAAAGCTTGCAGCACTGTTGCTCATGTCCAGATTTGTTTATCAACCACTTAGGAGCTGTCTTGTCTCCCTCTGATTCACAAACTGTTGGCCACAAGAACCTTCAATAGCCTACTTTACCACAATTAATAGGAAACCCTGTCCAAAAGACTTAGAATTGCAGGATTCAAAAATGACACAGTTGGCTTCCCAGGAACTCACCTTCCACTACAGACATCACAGGGAGATCCACTTCACCATTGATCACTTGCCCCTCTATTATTTTTTTATAGGAATTTATCACACGGGATAAATTGTCACTGGCCTGCAGAATATCCCCTACATGCAAGAAAGACAAAAACGACCTCCAAGACTTCAGTCACTTTGCTCCCACTAATGCTGAGAGTACTCAGTTATCAACTAAATAATCAGCAGG
>NW_010542158.1:20756-27697 GCF_000687285.1 Phaethon lepturus
GCTCCATTAGTCTCTGTCTTTGCCATGCTTCTCTAAGCAATACCCTGATCTTTCTAGGTCCATGCACATTACAGTAACAATGAAAAAATGAGTCCAAGGCTTTGTTCCCCACAGCAACTCCCTTCCCCTTCCAAAGCAGCAGCTGTCCCCCATTATCGCACCCAGCCTCTCTGACCACGAACTCCACTGTCAAGTCCTTGCCTGAATTTAATGATAAACATAAAGAAGCAAAGATCCTGTCTTTCATCTGTTTGCTCAAAGCAAAGTGCATCCACAGTGAAGAGGCGTCTTTACAGCAGTCATTCCCTTGCTGAACCCTTGCACAGTCACAGGTCACAAAAGCAATTAAAAAATGAGACGTGTAGCTGAGTTTACCCAAACTGCTGTCATTATCCTCTGTCTCACTGGCCAGCTTGAATAATGTCCGTCTTTTGGTTTCACACCGTTCATAGAGCTCCTAGGAAGACACATTAGGACAAAGGGTTTCATCAGCCAGGAGCCACTGTCAGCAATACCAGTCAGCACACAATGACTCCCCAGGCATGCACTGGAAAGTCCGGAATAGAGAAACCAGTCTCCCTGTGCTGAACGTGCTAGTTCAAGACAAGATCCCCTGTCCCTGCCCTATTAACAGAGCAGTGAAGCATTACATCAGCCTGGCAGTCTAAACACAACCTGCATTTTCAGCACATCTCTCAGTTCTCCCTCACATCAGCACTTATGGCCAGCTCTAGCCTAAAAAAGATGTTCATTCCTTGTATTACAGTTGTCGCTAGAAGCCTGAGGAAGAGCAGAATTGTGCTTCAACTATTATGCTTCAGTTGTGCCGCAACCACTACTCAGAGAGTGCAACCAGACACAAGAAAGGCAGCAAGAAGGAAATGTTTCACCAGTTTCTTATGCTTCTTACCATCATTTCAGGAGCTTCTTGTTAAAAATTAGTAGTTTTAACTTTTTAAATTAGATAATGTGCAACTCTTCAAGGGCCTGGGCCTACCCAGCCATCCCTGGTGGCTCTTTACCTTCTTCATGTTCTCCCAACCTTGTAACACTAGCTAAAACTCTTCCTTTGAAGGGGAGGACATATTTTCTGCCCCATTCAGCCTTTAGTTTATCCATCCACAGTGCTCTAAGGGACAGCTATGCTCTGCAATCAGCATGTCCTAATAGGTGCAACAATTACGAACTGCAGTTTCTTGATTCTACCATGCTGCAACTATGGCGAACAGCTGTACCTCACCTCAAGCATGTGCAAAACTGAGCTATTACCCACTGAGTCCTTTGGTGAAAGGTGTTGAAAACATGGTTATTTTCTTTCCTGCTGTTTCAAACAACTGCTCTTGTTTCTCGCCACCACTCTCCATTTTACTGCCCTGTTTGTAATCCTCTGCAAAACTCAAGTCTGTAGGAAGAAAGGACTGACTCCAGAATTTCTGGGAAGAAGGAGCAGCTCAGGCCCACCTTCATGAGCTCCCTATCGGCCTCTGATGAGTCCTCTTTGCTGTAATGAACCAACATCTCATTCAGCAGCTTCACGTTGTTATTTACTTCCTCCAGCGTGTGCATGCGTTTAGTCACTTTTTGAATCCGAGCCTCATCCTTCAAGGTGCAAAACACAGACATAAAAAGTGAGTTTCCCTGTAAGGGTCCACAGTATCGCAACAGCAGGTATTATCTGTAAATCATGTCAAGTAATATCTATTTAAGGTTAAGCTACGGGGAAAAAACAAAACAAACCCTCTCCACTCATGTGAAGCTTTGCTTATTTTATTATCATTTCACCACCATTCTGAAATGATAGAAAACCTCATATTTCCAAAAAGTTTCATTAAATAGACTTTAATGTATAATTATACCACTAAAAATAGAAAAGTTCCCAAAAGTTCTTTTCTGACCTTTTCAGAAGATTTTTTTTTTATGGTCACTTGATGCCATTTTACAAAAAAGATGTGTTTAAAGCAAAACTTTTACTAGGAACAACAAGCACTCTCTGGTAGAAAATGTCCACCCATCTCTGATTTGAGATTCCAGCTAAAGATGTAGGAGAGTCTGCCCTGGGGACAAGAGAAGCTTGAATGGAAACATTTCAGTAACCTATACATCCTCTTCAGTCTAAAAGCTATTCTTTTTTTTCCCAGAATCACAGGGAGTCATTTCCTGGACTCCAGAGTTTCTAATGAATGCCATGAGTGGATGCATCACAGCTCTACAAACAGGAAGGTGTTTCCATGATGCCTGCTTGGGAGAAGACCCAGTCCAATGACTCAGTCCTCAGTATCCAGGGATGGTACTCCGATGCTCCCACCAAACCCTGACGTGAAATAGCATCTTGAGTGATGAGAACGTAATTACAACAAGTGGCATTCAATCTGTGCCCCTTCTTGCCCTGTCCTCAACCAGAGACACCAAGTGCAGGCAATTTTTGCGATACAAAGTCTCCCAGTTGCAAGCTAGAGTCAAAATTACAACACATTCATAACAGGCAGAGCCCTACTAAGTCATCAGATGGCGCCTCCTTTATGCCAGTAACCCCAGCGACTAGATGCAAGTTAGCACTGTTAGAGGTTTTAAAAAATAATAAAAGGCTGGATGTCACTGACGGTCAGTCCCATTCAGTCGCCACAACTTAACTAAGGAATGTACTGACAGAATGCTCCTGGAGCCTGAAAAACCCAGGTTCTGCGATTCACATGATCCTAAAGCTCTCCACCATTTTGAAGTCAAATTACTTAAAACCTGGAAAGCAGACTGCTGACTGGGACCAATCCTACAGGAATTTCTTACCTCTTTTACCATGGATTTTATAAGCTTGTTGGCCTCTTGCAAGTCATCTGGGTTTTTGCTTTTCAGCAGTTTGGCTAGAAGCTGTAAGACGAGAAGAGGATATTCAAGAAATAAAGACCCTTTGGCAAAGGGAAGCAGCGAAAGGAATCCAAGTGAACAATTCAGGGGAAAAAGAGATACAGCCCACTATCACAAAGCTGACGCTGCTTTCATAGTTACAGTGACTTCAGCAGGAGTCATTTATGGTTTATTATTTTATGTGAGTTGCTGCATTCTTGCTTCTACACAGGACATATACTGTGAAATCTCAGAGATCTCTGACACTAGATAGTTATTCCTCCCATACATAATTTTTGCTCCTGTGTGTGAAACATTCTCTGCCTTCTCGTACTACAGCAGGATGGCACTTGAACCAGGAATAACCTCATAATGGTAACACAGACAAGGCCTTAACTGAACTTCAGGCTAGGCAGGTGGACAAAGCAATGAGTTCTGTGAAAGTTCACACCACCATCCCAAAAATAAAAGCAAAATTAGTATACTTGACTTCCTTATTCTAAATGTGCACTGAGTAATCATTTTTCATTAGTGATTATAATACAAGTCTTCACTATACCTTGGATTTCTCCTCATCATCAAACACAGGGTTTTTGGGACGAGGCGGTGGAGAAGGAATCAGGGTTCTGTCTGCAGGAATCACAGGATCAGACATAACAATCCCTGAAAGCAGAAAGGGAACCCACATGGATTTGCACACACAGTCACACCAGGCAGTGTACCCAGTTATTCACAGGCTGCTAGCAAAGTGAACACGCAGCCAATCTGTCCGTTGATACTAGCATGCTGTTCTAACGAATATAGGATCAAAACCACTGAGCATGCTAGCTGGAAAAACAAAGTTTTCTTTGATAAAGGCCAAAACCCCAGCAAATGTGCTGCCATGTCCATATTGCTCCTCTAATAGCTCAGTATAATCAATAACTCTCTACTATTTGTCTTTCCTCCTTTCACTTTAGCTGTTGAACCACTAAGTGAAGTCCCAGACAACCCAGCTTTGTGCAAACTCAAGGGCATGACATCTGTTTGTATAAATGAGCTGAGCAGGAAAGCAGACAGCAATGCAAAATGGGGTAATGGAACGGGATCCGAACCACAAGTGGGGAAAGAGCTAAACTCCCTGCATTGTCAAATCCTTAGATTTGTGCTCTACCTCAAGAATTTTCCTGGAACCAACTTTTCTTGTGTTGAAGCCACATGCTTCTGAGCTGAGCTTTTTTCACTGTGCCTACACAAGAAATTTGTATCAGTTGAACTAAAGGCACAATTGTAAAGCGATCTAGTTAAAAAAAAAAAACACAAAAGGCTGCATGGAGGCTCTGATTTCACTTTAAATTAGACTTGTTCAAATCATCTAGTAACTAGTTCCAGAAAAACTCAAAAAAAGACCCTGCAAACCAAAACAGAAGTATTTGCAAGGTGTTTAACTAATCTAGTTAAAAAAGTCAACCCAACCCAGCCCAAGGCATTTAAATATAATGAGAAGCTTTTCAGGGAATTTCTCCCTTGTCCTCTCTCCCCTCAGAGCTTGCCTTGACCCCATGTAATTAGTAGCTGTGTATTTTGTGACACTCCTGCTTAAAGCATGGACTGGAGAGAATGCATGAGCGAGCAGCTGACTTTCTACCTTGTCTCTTCAGCATGTAGTAGGCATCCTTGATTTTGGATTCTTCTGGCAATGCCACTGTCCAGCTATACAGCAATTCAATGACTTTGGTCTTCACCTTCTCCGAGACTCGGTCTCCCAGGTACTAAGAGTGGAAAAAAGATGTAAATTCTCCACATTCTTCATTTCTTCTTAAAAATAAAGCCCAAACCCAGAGAATGGAAGTTCAGTGATATACATTGAAAGGTATATAATCCAAGTTCCAAGATGACCTAAGATATATCTTATTAAGAGGGAAAAATGCTCCTCTAATATATTTGAAATTACAGTGAAGAGAAGCTTTGTGATTATCTTCAGCAAAAGAAAAAGTGGTTATTCTGTTGGTTTCAGGATTCTGCTATTTAAAAATTACAGCAACACAGATAACCTTCCCTGTCTTATGGGAACGAATCTGGAAATACTCTGCTGCATCAATCATGCCATGGGCTGCCTCCGTCTATTTTTCGCCACGTTAAACTAATCATGAATGTTGAGGGACTTAGCCAGGCATGCTTTACACAGCAAGTCGGCAGCAAAGTGAGGACCAGAGCTCTATGGTGTGTTGCCAAGCCTCTTGTTTTAACATCTTCATTAGACCTCTCTTCCACTGATGCTGGAGTTTTGTTTGTTTGTTAAAAAAACACAGCCCAAGCTTTAGAAGCCCTTGAGTTACATGAAGGATCAGAACAGTACAGAGACTATATACTCATGGTAAATAGGTACAACTTGCTGAGAAAAATAGTGAGCAGAGTATAAAACAAAAACCACAACAAAAAAACAGTTAGCTCACAAATGCTCTTGAGTATAGGCTAATAAATGCAATGAGCCAGACAGAGCACTGCAAACATTTTGGATGTTGCCTGTAGTTTATGGAGGCCAAACAAAAAGTAAATACAGCCATAAGGCTCAGGGACTAACCTTTGGAGACACAACTTTTATTAACTCGTTTAAAAAGCGAAACTTCCCTACTTCATTATGAAATCTTCTCCCACAATTCTTCATACAAGCTTCTAACACCTGCATTCAAGTAACAAAAACAGGGGCTGACATGAACATCAAAACCCTGCAATAACAGCGTAGCTGTGTTCTGCTTACAGATGAACTGAAGGACTCGTGTCAGTGACACATGTATTCCTGCTCTCCAACACATGCATCAGTCGCCAATCTTCAAGGGTGACACATCAAGACAGGCTGGTGTCCCACCTTCAGCCATGTATATATGGGTCTAAGTTATCTCGCCGTTAGGTCTCATAACAATGAACACAAATCTTGCCTGACGATAACAAACGAAAGCAGATAAAACTAAACCAGAGTTATTTCTGACTGCTCTATTGCTAATGAGCAATCTGGACACCGCAGCTACATAACTGTGCCCCCGCTCACTGTAGCTCCCAGCAGAGGGGAATCAGGGCATTCAGACCCAAAACGAGCCCCAGCCAACCCCACTGTCACACAGTGTGCCCCCCTCATACTCCACACAGATGACAGAAAATTATATACAACTGTATTTAAAAGGAGGAGTAAGGACTACCTACTGTCAAGGCTTGGACTGCCTCCCATTCCTGTGGCGACTGGATTTTATGAGCCAGGAGTCTCACAGCTATCTGTGGCCTGAAACAAAGCAGATCCCCATTACAAACAAAGCAGGCAAACACGCTGAAGGATTTTCAGACTTTCACAAATTCTGCTGTTTAAATGAGATGTCTTTCACAGAATTAAAAGGAAATGCCATTTAGTACTTTTTCTCTTTCCATCAGCGTACAAAGGCTAACAAGAAATGTTCAGGGCATCTTTGTAAGCCTGGGTGTTTGCACAAATTAAAGGACGCAAGGGCTGGCAGCAGCAATTCCAGATTCCTCCTTGGGAGGGGCCCAACAACTCCCAGTACAGTCCTCAGCCCAGGAAATCACTTCTCTTGCATCAGTTTCCTTTCCCCAGAATAAAAGACTTCTTGCTTAGCTCACAGGAATGCTGTGACCCATAAGGTTTCCTTAGTTAAGCCTAGTAAAGATTTTAAAGATGTGATGCCCCATCAGGCACTAAGAGTTATAAGCCCATTTTACAGACTGTCAAACAGAATAACTTTGGCTAGATGAGAACCCTGCAGCTGCAGAAGCTGACATTAGAGGCAGATTCCAAATTCCCATTTTCCTAGTGCTCAGTCTGTGTATAAGCTGTGCTGTGTTTCACAGAAAAAAACCCCACACTTCACAGCATCGTGTTTCTTTTGTAGCCAGATCTTCCTTGCGATATCAGTATATATAAAAGAAAACACAAAAGTTTAATGATCAGATTATATATTTTAAACTGTGAATGTTAATTTATGAAGTCTAGAGCAGTTTGGGACACTCACCCTTCAAGTTCTTTGTTGATCTGGTCACAGAATCCGATGATGTATTCCCAATCTTCTTGCCTGTTAGATGGGTTAGTGGCTTTATCTTTGGCAAGGGAAAGA
>NW_010542158.1:27728-32890 GCF_000687285.1 Phaethon lepturus
TATTACCAATCAAGCAAAAGAAACAGTATAAAAGGTCATGCATTTCCTAGAAAAAAGTATTTGACATCCATTGCCAACTATAAAAAAGGGGAAAGAAGTTCACACATGGTATGTCTGTTCAGGGAAAAGGGTGTGTCCAACTTGAGACATCCAAATATCCAGCAAGAATCATTGCTTTCCAAAAAGCAGGTGCCAAATCTCAAGTACTTAGAAACACGCTATTTCCATATTCTAAATGAGAGTACAAGATAAAATATTTGAGCTCAGTTTCTCTCTGCCTGAAATGCTACCTCTTTCTATTTGTCTATAACATTAAACTCCTTAAAGGCTAAACCCTCACCCTTTCTACATAGGAAATTATTTTTGTATTCCCTGGGAGTTTTGTAGAAGTACAAGCTGTGACATCAGATGTTTAATGCAAGTCATTTAGCATTAACACTTGTTTTTAGAGTGCCAGCTGATTTCTTACATGCCTTAGCATTTCTCCTGGGAATTATGAACTGAAATTTATTATTATATATTGAGTCGTTCTTGCAAGTAATAAACACCATAGCCTGTACCTGATCAGGGATTCAAATCCTATATGCTCAAACTGAGAGACCAATGTTCTACTGACTGGGCTACTCCTGAAGGATCCTCCCTTGGGTACCAGGTCCTCACTTACTGTACTGATTACAGAATACTGATGCTATCAGCATCTTTTTTTTTTGTTATGAATGCATCTTCTCCATGTATTCTACTTAACTCTGAACACTGAATTTATAGTAGACAAGATTCCTGCTTTAACATAATTTTCCACATGATTTTTCTTTCTCCTAAGGGAAGAAACAATGCACCGTAGCTATATTTCATAAATTATTCATAAATTATTCCATGGATTGCATCTGCAGAGGTGAACCTCTTTGCCCGCTCCTGACTTTCATGGGACCCTAAGTAAGCAAAAGGTGGCAGCCAGGGAGGACTAACTGTAGGATTACATCTCGTTGTACTAGCTAAGCTACCAAGACATTTTTTGAACTCAAGAAATTCAAGGGAGGCTTAGTTTAAAATACAGCTGCTGCAGCGACAAGCAACTGTTCAAAACATATGTGGCACTAAAACCTTATTACCACACTCACAACTGCTGAACACCCTGGAAGCATCATGAAACTGTGGACTTAAAACAACCTAAAGTCTTTTCATGCAAGTCAAATGGCATTGTGCATGGTTCGGTGCGCCAAAGCACCTCTGCTGCTCTGTAGGCCTAGATGAAAGAAACAAAGTTCTTGGCTGGAGTTAATGGAATTAATTTAATAAATACAGGAAGAGCACAAACAAGTAAAGACACTCAACAATGAACTATCTGTTGGTTGCACATCCTGAAATTAGGAAAGAGATCTGGTGCAAACAGGAAGATGTAACCAACATTTCCCTGTCAAATGTTGTTTTTAAAGCAGTTCCAAATACCTCCAAAGATTTCTTAGAATGACACTGGATTATTTCACACTCTCAGATTAATCTAATTTTTTGCACCAAAAGCTCTCACATAAAGATAGGACCGTCTCAGAAGGAGAAGAGAGATTACTGAAGGGAAGCTATGTTCCACATGAAGAAACTCCCTATTTCTAACATTTATAAAATCTCCACGTGAAATCCTAGTTCATAAAAGTTTATAAACATGATCAGAAGTCCTGCCCTGGCTCTGGGGATTGATGTGTTTGCATGACACAACACAACAGCGCATATGGATGCTTACTACCAACCTCAATACTGCCACATGAACACAGCACCCCAGACGAGCTAAATTACCTTGCTTAACCTTTTCAGGACATCCCTACATGAAGCTGCATGACGTCTGTCAAGGAAAAACTTAAAATCTTCTATTTTTATGCAGAACACTTAAAATGGGGGCAGGGAGCTCCTCTGCACTGTCTTGTAAATATGCTTCAACCCTTACATGAAAGCATTCACTCCAGGAAGGAGAGTTTGGTGCTCTGGAATACCAAATCCTTGGCTTTTCTGTTGAAATTGCCAACAAAGGCCCATCTGGTACCAGTTACGAAGTTTGCTTTCAGAAACACTTGTCCACCAGCTCCCATCCTGAAAATCCCATTTCACATTGGCAACCAAACGAATCTGAATTAGCAACCTGGGAAGAAAAGTCTCAGCACTACCCCCGACTTGCCACCATGTCTGCCTTAGCTTTTGGACACTTAGGACGTATAAAGTTGCTTCATACCTGACCTACGTGTCAGAGCCATTCAACCCTCAATCGCTCTGCTAAACCCTGAAATGCTAATGAGTCAACATTCAGATGCATCATTAGATATGAAACAAAGGTGATTATTTTCTCTATAGAGAAATGCCTGTTGGAACACAGAGAACCACAGACCATTAACTGACTAGTAATGAAATGCTCATGTTTTCCTGGGTTTACTTCTCTATTGAAATGAGACAAAAGCCATCCCATCAAAGGGTTTTTCCCAGGTCAGGCTTAGCATATGAACTGGGAATCCCCAGCCCAAGCATGTCAAGTCTAACAGTTGGATTCTGTTTGTATCCCTGGGAGGAGGAGGAGAATGCTGACCCATGACAATACAAGGAAAAAAGAAATTAAGACAATCAAAATATTTTTTCCATCTGCATCTATTACATAGCTGGACATTGCCTAAGCCTGACATGAGTGTGATACAATACGCTTCCTTTTGGATGCAGTAGAAAAGGCAGCGCTAAAGTCAAAGGATCCAACTGTGTTTGTACAACTGAAATTATTTTCTAACCTCTTCTATTTCAGCTAAGCGCAGAAGAAGAGCCAGCCAGCAGACAGAGAACAGAAAGGATCACCTTCTCTCATCCCAGCTGCCTGAAATGAGGCAGGAGACATGAAGATGCTCGATCATCACTGGCTGAAGTGCAGATCTTGCTGCAGTATTAGGACATGAGGATGATGTTACTTCATGGGTCTATGACTCCACCTGATGACAGAGACAGGGCAGCATGGAAAGCTGCATACCACCGGTACAGAAAAAAAAAGTCACTGGCAAGAAGAAATTCTCCTTCTTCCTGTGACTTGGAAGCTGGCTGTGCTGATGAGCAATTCTGGTCCTTCCCTTTAGTAAGGGCACCGCAGGTGCACACCTGCAAGGTTAGCATTAGACGCAGCACAGCTCTGTGATGGTTACAAGAAAAATAGCCTCAGGAGGCCTGGTGAAAGCACTCAGATGCACCAGCCCTTGCACTCTGCCTTCCTGGTCTGCATGATTCCTCCAGTTATTTACGTACACTAAATGCTCTGTGCTCCCCTACAATGGGAGGAGCGATATAATCACACCAGCACAAATCACTGTAGCAGTGACCAGGCATAAATACATCCTCTTAAACAAGAAAGTAACACTCAAGCCTTAAAAAATGTGAACACTGCAATCAGGCGCACTGCAACATTTCTTACAGTGAGTAAGGCCTTTGCAACACTACCCCTTAGCGTATGTTCTCTGGTGACAGAATATCCTACTGCTTGGCCAAGGGAGAAAACTTCTCTCCTAACTTCCACAATTAAAAAATAACCCCACAAAACAAATAGTCAGGAAGCTATACAACCAGGCTATACAACCTAAAATAGCCTTCCTACTAGAGAAATTTTCACACACGAACTGAACTTGGTGAGTCAGTTCTCCTCAGAGAAAGATGAAAAGCAAGGGATGTGGGTGTTTCTTCGTGTGTCTCACTGGCTACAATAAAAGATATTGACAAACTGTGGGAGTTCAGAGAAGGAGAGAAAACAGTAAAGGGACAGAAGGGATTGATCTAAAATGAGAAGTAAGAGCTGAAAACATCATTTAGCCAGTAACTCCTGTAACAGATCATGTTGTCAGGTATGTGTTTGAATTTTATGTAAAAAAAAAAAAAAAAAAGAACAAGAATTGTTTAATCTTGTTTATGGAAGGATAACTCCAAAAGGGTAACAGATTTTATACTCTAAGGTATTTATGGTAATGACCATCTTCTACTGTTTGCCTAGTGCCCAACTACTTAGGGATTTCACTCACTGCTGTAATCAAACAAATAACTGTCAAAAAAAGGAAGAAAACTCTAGCAACAAGCTAATGGTGTGCAGGAGAGCCTCCCAGGGACAGCAGCAGGAACCCTTGTGCATGGAATATATGAAAAACTACTGTTATGACTGACTCATTCAAGAATCACCTCGCAATCAGCCAGCGCTGGGTCAGGATCCTGCAGTGCCAGGTCCTGTACAGCCCAAAAGCCAGCCGACTCACAGGCAGCATGGACAGACAGACAATGAGGACATACTCAGCAAGGGCTGTGGATGAACAAGCCATGGTTTGTTTTCCTCCCCTCTCTTTAAGATTCTGTGATAAAAAATACTTTATCTTGACAAAGGATTTTTAAACATTCCAGTCCGTACAGAATGGAGATCTACAACTTGTACGCTGGAAACTGCAGCTAGGCATAAAGCAGAATTTGTCTGCTTTAAAGTCATGGTTGTATAACACATGAATTCAATTTATTTGGGAAACCCCTACAGTTTCAACCTTGCAAACAGCACTAAGGCTGTACACTTACCTAACCAAAATCAAGGAGAGGGAAGAAGAGATAGCAGGGACAGACACGTATCATGACTTTTTGGCCAAAAAAAACCCCCAACAGTCTTGCAGGTGCTGAGCAAGGTGAGCTACACACCTACCCATTCCTCACCCCTCCCAACAAGCGAATTGATTTAACGGACCCAAACCGCTGCTGTGCCCCTGCCACCACAGCTCCGCATCTCCCCGTCACTGATGCTGTCGCGACGAGGGCGCTGGACAGCAGGGCGGGCGGGCCAGTGGCAGGGACCACCGGGAAGAGGGGAGGCCTCAGCCCTTTCCGCGCTCCCCAGAGGGCGCATCCGGTCCCTGCGCCGGGGGAGCGTCCCCAGGGTGCTCAACCCCAAACCGCTGCTGTGCCCCTGCCACCACAGCTCCGCATCTCCCCGTCACTGATGCTGTCGCGACGAGGGCGCTGGACAGCAGGGCGGGCGGGCCAGTGGCAGGGACCACCGGGAAGAGGGGAGGCCTCAGCCCTTTCCGCGCTCCCCAGAGGGCGCATCCGGTCCCTGCGCCGGGGGAGCGTCCCCAGGGTGCTCAACCCCCCCACGCACACCCTCCCCTGGACGGCACCGCCGCGGC